>NW_025062684.1:0-2966 GCF_018153295.1 Drosophila grimshawi | reverse complement strand
CGGATGTATCTTCGCCAATAATTGTCAGAAGTTAGAATTTCTTTCAACATTATGAAGCCCTTTATATATTTTGACTCTGCATCAAAAGCTGAAAATATGTAGTCTCGAAGTCATTTCGAGAAATTGACGTTTTAAGTTTCTGTTCCCAAATTCAAACGGATGTATCTTCGCCAATAATTGTCAGAAGTTAGAATTTCTTTCAACATTATGAAGCCCTTTTTTATATATTTTGACTCTGCATCAAAAGCTGAAAATATGTAGTCTCGAAGTCATTTCGAGAAATTGACGTTTTAAGTTTCTGTTTCCAAATTCAAACGGATGTATCTTCGCCAATAATTGTCAGAAGTTAGAATTTCTTTCAACATTATGAAGCCCTTTTTTATATATTTTGATTCTGCATCAAAAGCTGAAAATATGTAGTCCCGAAGTCATTTCGAGAAATTGACGTTTTAAGTTTCTGTTTCCAAATTCAAACGGATGTATCTTCGCCAATAATTGTCAGAAGTTAGAATTTCTTTCAACATTATGAAGCCCTTTTTATATATTTTGACTCTGCATCAAAAGCTGAAAATATGTAGTCTCGAAGTCATTTCGAGAAATTGACGTTTTAAGTTTCTGTTTCCAAATTCAAACGGATGTATCTTCGCCAATAATTGTCAGAAGTTAGAATTTCTTTCAACATTATGAAGCCCTTTTTATATATTTTGACTCTGCATCAAAAGCTGAAAATATGTAGTCTCGAAGTCATTTCGAGAAATTGACGTTTTAAGTTTCTGTTTCCAAATTCAAACGGATGTATCTTCGCCAATAATTGTCAGAAGTTAGAATTTCTTTCAACATTATGAAGCCCTTTTTTATATATTTTGATTCTGCATCAAAAGCTGAAAATATGTAGTCTCGAAGTCATTTCGAGAAATTGACGTTTTAAGTTTCTGTTTCCAAATTCAAACGGATGTATCTTCGCCAATAATTGTCAGAAGTTAGAATTTCTTTCAACATTATGAAGCCCTTTTTATATATTTTGACTCTGCATCAAAAGCTGAAAATATGTAGTCTCGAAGTCATTTCGAGAAATTGACGTTTTAAGTTTCTGTTTCCAAATTCAAACGGATGTATCTTCGCCAATAATTGTCAGAAGTTAGAATTTCTTTCAACATTATGAAGCCCTTTTTATATATTTTGACTCTGCATCAAAAGCTGAAAATATGTAGTCTCGAAGTCATTTCGAGAAATTGACGTTTTAAGTTTCTGTTTCCAAATTCAAACGGATGTATCTTCGCCAATAATTGTCAGAAGTTAGAATTTCTTTCAACATTATGAAGCCCTTTTTATATATTTTGACTCTGCATCAAAAGCTGAAAATATGTAGTCTCGAAGTCATTTCGAGAAATTGACGTTTTAAGTTTCTGTTTCCAAATTCAAACGGATGTATCTTCGCCAATAATTGTCAGAAGTTAGAATTTCTTTCAACATTATGAAGCCCTTTTTATATATTTTGACTCTGCATCAAAAGCTGAAAATATGTAGTCTCGAAGTCATTTCGAGAAATTGACGTTTTAAGTTTCTGTTTCCAAATTCAAACGGATGTATCTTCGCCAATAATTGTCAGAAGTTAGAATTTCTTCAACATTATGAAGCCCTTTTTATATATTTTGACTCTGCATCAAAAGCTGAAAATATGTAGTCTCGAAGTCATTTCGAGAAATTGACGTTTTAAGTTTCTGTTTCCAAATTCAAACGGATGTATCTTCGCCAATAATTGTCAGAAGTTAGAATTTCTTTCAACATTATGAAGCCCTTTTTATATATTTTGACTCTGCATCAAAAGCTGAAAATATGTAGTCTCGAAGTCATTTCTGAGAAATTGACGTTTTAAGTTTCTGTTTCCAAATTCAAACGGATGTATCTTCGCCAATAATTGTCAGAAGTTAGAATTTCTTTCAACATTATGAAGCCCTTTTTATATATTTTGACTCTGCATCAAAAGCTGAAAATATGTAGTCTCGAAGTCATTTCGAGAAATTGACGTTTTAAGTTTCTGTTTCCAAATTCAAACGGATGTATCTTCGCCAATAATTGTCAGAAGTTAGAATTTCTTTCAACATTATGAAGCCCTTTTTATATATTTTGACTCTGCATCAAAAGCTGAAAATATGTAGTCTCGAAGTCATTTCGAGAAATTGACGTTTTAAGTTTCTGTTTCCAAATTCAAACGGATGTATCTTCGCCAATAATTGTCAGAAGTTAGAATTTCTTTCAACATTATGAAGCCCTTTTTATATATTTTGACTCTGCATCAAAAGCTGAAAATATGTAGTCTCGAAGTCATTTCGAGAAATTGACGTTTTAAGTTTCTGTTTCCAAATTCAAACGGATGTATCTTCGCCAATAATTGTCAGAAGTTAGAATTTCTTTCAACATTATGAAGCCCTTTTTATATATTTTGACTCTGCATCAAAAGCTGAAAATATGTAGTCTCGAAGTCATTTCGAGAAATTGACGTTTTAAGTTTCTGTTTCCAAATTCAAACGGATGTATCTTCGCCAATAATTGTCAGAAGTTAGAATTTCTTCAACATTATGAAGCCCTTTTTATATATTTTGACTCTGCATCAAAAGCTGAAAATATGTAGTCTCGAAGTCATTTCGAGAAATTGACGTTTTAAGTTTCTGTTTCCAAATTCAAACGGATGTATCTTCGCCAATAATTGTCAGAAGTTAGAATTTCTTTCAACATTATGAAGCCCTTTTTATATATTTTGACCCTGCATCAAAAGCTGAAAATATGTAGTCTCGAAGTCATTTCGAGAAATTGACGTTTTAAGTTTCTGTTTCCAAATTCAAACGGATGTATCTTCGCCAATAATTGTCAGAAGTTAGAATTTCTTTCAACATTATGAAGCCTTTTTATATATTTTGACTCTGCATCAAAAGCTGAAAATATGTAGTCGCGAAGTCATTTCGAGA
>NW_025062683.1:0-97172 GCF_018153295.1 Drosophila grimshawi | reverse complement strand
ATAAATAGGAAAATATATGGAAAGCATTAAATAGGGTCTACCTTGAAATAAATGGCCATATCTTCGTCAAAAATTGCCCCATTTCAATTATAAAGATGTTTTTAGAATTCACTTGATCTTTGGAACAAAACTGCATTAAAATAATTTGACTTCCGACTCATCTAAGAAAGATATTAAGGGATATTCTTCGATAAATAGAAAATATATTGAAAGCATTAAATAGGGTCTACCTTGAAATAAATGGCCATACCTTCGTCAAAAATTGCCCCATTTCAATTATAAAGGTGTTTTTAGAATTCACTTGATTTTTGGAACAAAACTGCATTAAAATAATTTGACTTCCGACTCATCTAAAAAAGATATTAAGGGATATTCTTCGAAAAATAGAAAATATATGGAAAGCATTAAATAGTGTCTACCTTGAAATAAATGGCCATATCTTCGTCAAAAATTGCCCCATTTCAATTATAAAGGTGTTTTTAGAATTCGCTCGATCTTTGGAACAAAACTGCATTAAAATAATTTGACTTCCGACTCATCTAAGAAAGATATTAAGGGATATTCTTCGATAAATAGAAAATATATGGAAAGCATTAAATAGGGTCTACCTTGAAATAAATGGCCATATCTTCGTCAAAAATTGTCCCACTTCAATTATAAAGGTGTTTTTAGAATTCACTTGATTTTTGAAACAAAACTGCATTAAAATAATTTGACTTCCGACTCATCTAAGAAAGATATTAAGGGATATTTGATAAATAGAAAATATATGGAAAGCATTAAATAGGGTCTACCTTGAAATAAATGGCCATATCTTCGTCAAAAATTGCCCCATTTCAATTATAAAGGTGTTTTTAGAATTCGCTCGATCTTAAGAACAAAACTGCATTAAAATAATTTGACTTCCGACTCATCTAAAAAAAGATATTAAGGGATATTCTTCGATAAATAGAAAATATATGGAAAGCATTAAATAGGGTCTACCTTGAAATAACTGGCCATATCTTCGTCAAAAATTGCCCCACTTCAATTATAAAGGTGTTTGTAGAATTCGCTTAATCTTTGAAACAAAACTGCATTAAAATAATTTGACTTCCGACTCATCTAAGAAAGATATTAAGGGATATTCTTCGATAAATAGAAAATATATGGAAAGCATAAACTAGGGTTTACCTTGAAATAAATGGCCATATCTTTGTCAAAAATTGCCCCATTTCAATTATAAAGATGTTTTTAGAATTCACTCAATCTTTGGAACAAAACTGCATTAAAATAATTTGACTTCCGACTCATCTAAGAAAGATATTAAGGGATATTCGATAAATAGAAAATATATGGAAAGCATTAAATAGGGTCTACCTTGAAATAAATGGCCATATCTTCGTCAAAAATTGCCCCACTTCAATTATAAAGGTGTTTTTAGAATTCGCTTAATCTTTGAAACAAAACTGCATTAAAATAATTTGACTTCCGACTCATCTAAAAAAGATATTAAGGGATATTCTTCGATAAATAGAAAATATATGGAAAGCATTAAATATGGTCTACCTTGAAATAAATGGCCATATCTTCGTCAAAAATTGCCCCATTTATATTATAAAGGTGTTTTTAGAATTCACTTGATCTTTGGAACAAAACTGCATTAAAATAATTTGACTTCCGACTCATCTAAAAAAGATATTAAGGGATATTCGATAAATAGAAAATATATTGAAAGCATTAAATAGGGTCTACCTTGAAATAAATGGCCATATCTTCGTCAAAAATTGCCCCACTTCAATTATAAAGGTGTTTTTAGAATTCGCTTAATCTTTGAAACAAAACTGCATTAAAATAATTTGACTACCGACTCATCTAAAAAAGATATTAAGGGATATTCTTTGATAAATAGAAAATATATGGAAAGCATTAAATAGGGTCTACCTTGAAATAAATAGCCATATCTTCGTCAAAAATTGCCCCACTTCAATTATAAAGGTGTTTTTAGAATTCACTCAATCTTTGGAACAAAACTGCATTAAAATAATTTGACTTCCGACTCATCTAAGAAAGATATTAAGGGATATTCTTTGATAAATAGAAAATATATGGAAAGCATTAAATAGGGTCTACCTTGAAATAAATGGCCATATCTTCGTCAAAAATTGCCCCATTTCAATTATAAAGGTGTTTTAAGAATTCGCTTGATCTTTGAAACAAAACTGCATTAAAATAATTTGACTTCCGACTCATCTAAGAAAGATATTAAGGGATATTCTTCGATAAATAGAAAATATATGGAAAGCATTAAATAGGGTCTACCTTGAAATAAATGGCCATATCTTCGTCAAAAATTGCCCCATTTCAATTATAAAGGTGTTTTTAGAATTCACTCGATCTTTGGAACAAAACTGCATTAAAATAATTTGACTTCCGACTCATCTAAAAAAGATATTAAGGGATATTCTTCGATAAATAGAAAATATATGGAAATCATTAAATAGGGTCTACCTTGAAATAAATGGCCATATCTTCGTCAAAAATTGACCCACTTCAATTATAAAGGTGTTTTTAGAATTCGCTTAATCTTTGAAACAAAACTGCATTAAAATAATTTGACTTCCGACTCATCTAAGAAAGATATTAAGGGATATTCTTCGATAAATAGGAAATATATGGAAAGCATTAAATAGGGTCTACCTTGAAATAAATGGCCATATCTTCGTCAAAAATTGCCCCATTTCAATTATAAAGCTGTTTTTAGAATTCGCTTGATCTTTGGAAGAAAAACTGCATTAAAATAATTTGACTTCCGACTCATCTAAGAAAGATATTAAGGGATATTCTTCGATAAATAGAAAATATATGGAAAGCATTAAATAGGGTCTACCTTGAAATAAATGGCCATATCTTCGTCGAAAATTGCCCCATTTCAATTATAAAGGTGTTTTTAGAATTCGCTTGATCTTTGGAACAAAACTGCATTAAAATAATTTGACTTCCGACTCATCTAAGAAAGATATTAAGGGATATTCTTCGATAAATAGAAAATATATGGAAAGCATTAAATAGGGTCTACCTTGAAATAAATGGCCATATCTTCGTCAAAAATTGCCCCACTTCAATTATAAAGGTGTTTTTTAGAATTCGCTTAATCTTTGAAACAAAACTGCATTAAAATAATTTGACTTCCGACTCATCTAAGAAAGATATTAAGGGATATTCTTCGATAAATAGAAAATATATGGAAAGCATTAAATAGGGTCTACCTTGAAATAAATGGCCATATCTTCGTCAAAAATTGCCCCATTTCAATTATAAAGGTGTTTTTAGAATTCACTCGATCTTTGGAACAAAACTGCATTAAAATAATTTGACTTCCGACTCATCTAAGAAAGATATTAAGGGATATTCTTCGATAAATAGAAAATATATGGAAAGCATTAAATAGGGTCTACCTTGAAATAAATGGCCATATCTTCGTCAAAAATTGCCCCATTTCAATTATAAAGGTGTTTTTAGAATTCGCTCGATCTTTGGAACAAAACTGCTTTAAAATAGTTTGACTTCCGATTCATCTAAGAAAGATATTAAGGGATATTCCTCGATAAATAGAAAATATATGGAAAGCATTAAATAGGGTCTACCTTGAAATAAATGGCCATATCTTCGTCAAAAATTGCCCCATTTCAATTATAAAGGTGTTTTTAGAATTCACTCAATCTTTGGAACAAAACTGCATTAAAATAATTTGACTTCCGACTCATCTAAGAAAGATATTAAGGGATATTCGATAAATAGAAAATATATGGAAAGCATTAAATAGGGTCTACCTTGAAATAAATGGCCATATCTTCGTCAAAAATTGCCCCACTTCAATTATAAAGGTGTTTTTAGAATTCGCTTAATCTTTGAAACAAAACTGCATTAAAATAATTTGACTTCCGACTCATCTAAGAAAGATATTAAGGGATATTCTTCGATAAATAGAAAATGTATGGAAAGCATTAAATAGGGTCTACCTTGAAATAAATGGCCATATCTTCGTCAAAAATTGCCCCATTTCAATTATAAAGGTGTTTTTAGAATTCGCTCAATCTTTGGAACAAAACTGCATTAAAAACATTTGACTTCCGACTCATCTAAGAAAGATATTAAGGGATATTCTTTGATAAATAGAAAATATATGGAAAGCATTAAATAGGGTCTACATTGAAATAAATGGCCATATCTTCGTCAAAAATTGCCCCATTTCAATTATAAAGGTGTTTTTAGAATTCACTCGATCTTTGGAACAAAAATGCATTAAAATAATTTGACTTCCGACTCATCTAAGAAAGATATTAAGGGATATTCGATAAATAGAAAATATATTGAAAGCATTAAATAGGGTCTACCTTGAAATAAATGGCCATATCTTCGTCCAAAAATTGCCCCACTTCAATTATAAAGGTGTTTTTAGAATTCGCTTAATCTTTGAAACAAAACTGCATTAAAATAATTTGACTACCGACTCATCTAAAAAGATATAAAGGGATATTCTTTGATAAATAGAAAATATATGGAAAGCATTAAATAGGGTCTACCTTGAAATAAATAGCCATATCTTCGTCAAAAATTGCCCAACTTCAATTATAAAGGTGTTTTTAGAATTCACTCAATCTTTGGAACAAAACTGCATTAAAATAATTTGACTTCCGACTCATCTAAGAAAGATATTAAGGGATATTCTTCGATAAATAGAAAATATATGGAAAGCATTAAATAGGGTCTACCTTGAAATAAATGGCCATATCTTCGTCAAAAATTGCCCCACTTCAATTATAAAGGTGTTTTTAGAATTCGCTTAATCTTTGAAACAAAACTGCATTAAAATAATTTGACTTCCGACTCATCTAAGAAAGATATTAAGGGATATTCTTCGATAAATAGAAAATATATGGAAAGCATTAAATAGGGTCTACCTTGAAATAAATGGCCATATCTTCGTCAAAAATTGCCCCATTTCAATTATAAAGGTGTTTTTAGAATTCACTCGATCTTTGGAACAAAACTGCATTAAAATAATTTGACTTCCGACTCATCTAAGAAAGATATTAAGGGATATTCTTCGATAAATAGAAAATATATGGAAAGCATTAAATAGGGTCTACCTTGAAATAAATGGCCATATCTTCGTCAAAAATTGCCCCATTTCAATTATAAAGGTGTTTTTAGAATTCGCTCAATCTTTGGAATAAAACTGCATTAAAAACATTTGACTTCCGACTCATCTAAGAAAGATATTAAGGGATATTCTTTGATAAATAGAAAATATATGGAAAGCATTAAATAGGGTCTACATTGAAATAAATGGCCATATCTTCGTCAAAAATTGCCCCATTTCAATTATAAAGGTGTTTTTAGAATTCACTCGATCTTTGGAACAAAACTGCATTAAAATAATTTGACTTCCGACTCATCTAAGAAAGATATTAAGGGATATTCTTCGATAAATAGAAAATATATGGAAAGCATTAAATAGGGTCTACCTTGAAATAAATGGCCATATCTTCGTCAAAAATTGCCCCATTTCAATTATAAAGGTGTTTTTAGAATTCGCTCGATCTTTGGAACAAAACTGCATTAAAATAATTTGACTTCCGACTCATCTAAGAAAGATATTAAGGGATATTCTTCGATAAATAGAAAATATATGGAAAGCATTAAATAGGGTCTACCTTGAAATAAATGGCCATATCTTCGTCAAAAATTGCCACATTTCAATTATAAAGGTGTTTTTAGAATTCACTCAATCTTTGGAACAAAACTGCATTAAAATAATTTGACTTCCGACTCATCTAAGAAAGATATTAAGGGATATTCGATAAATAGAAAATATATGGAAAGCATTAAATAGGGTCTACCTTGAAATAAATGGCCATATCTTCGTCAAAAATTGCCCCATTTCAATTATAAAGGTGTTTTTAGAATTCGCTCAATCTTTGAAACAAAACTGCATTAAAAACATTTGACTTCCGACTCATCTAAGAAAGATATTAAGGGATATTCTTTGATAAATAGAAAATATATGGAAAGCATTAAATAGGGTCTACCTTGAAATAAATGGCCATATCTTCGTCAAAAATTGCCCCATTTCAATTATAAAGGTGTTTTTATAATTCGCTCGATCTTTGGAACAAAAATGCATTAAAATAATTTGACTTCCGACTCATCTAAGAAAGATATTAAGGGATATTCGATAAATAGAAAATATATTGAAAGCATTAAATAGGGTCTACCTTGAAATAAATGGCCATATCTTCGTCCAAAAATTGCCCCACTTCAATTATAAAGGTGTTTTTAGAATTCGCTTAATCTTTGAAACAAAACTGCATTAAAATAATTTGACTACCGACTCATCTAAAAAAGATATTAAGGGATATTCTTTGATAAATAGAAAATATATGGAAAGCATTAAATAGGGTCTACCTTGAAATAAATAGCCATATCTTCGTCAAAAATTGCCCCACTTCAATTATAAAGGTGTTTTTAGAATTCACTTGATCTTTGGAACAAAACTGCATTAAAATAATTTGACTTCCGACTCATCTAAGAAAGATATTAAGGGATATTCTTCGATAAATAGAAAATATATGGAAAGCATTAAATAGGGTCTACCTTGAAATAAATGGCCATATCTTCGTCAAAAATTGCCCCACTTCAATTATAAAGGTGTTTTTAGAATTCGCTTAATCTTTGAAACAAAACTGCATTAAAATAATTTGACTTCCGACTCATCTAAGAAAGATATTAAGGGATATTCTTCGATAAATAGAAAATATATGGAAAGCATTAAATAGGGTCTACCTTGAAATAAATGGCCATATCTTCGTCAAAAATTGCCCCATTTCAATTATAAAGGTGTTTTTAGAATTCACTCGATCTTTGGAACAAAACTGCATTAAAATAATTTGACTTCCGACTCATCTAAGAAAGATATTAAGGGATATTCTTCGATAAATAGAAAATATATGGAAAGCATTAAATAGGGTCTACCTTGAAATAAATGGCCATATCTTCGTCAAAAATTGCCCCATTTCAATTATAAAGGTGTTTTTATAATTCGCTCGATCTTTGGAACAAAACTGCATTAAAATAATTTGACTTCCGATTCATCTAAGAAAGATATTAAGGGATATTCTTCGATAAATAGAAAATATATGGAAAGCATTAAATAGGGTCTACCTTGAAATAAATGGCCATATCTTCGTCAAAAATTGCCCCATTTCAATTATAAAGGTGTTTTTAGAATTCACTCAATCTTTGGAACAAAACTGCATTAAAATAATTTGACTTCCGACTCATCTAAGAAAGATATTAAGGGATATTCGATAAATAGAAAATATATGGAAAGCATTAAATAGGGTCTACCTTGAAATAAATGGCCATATCTTCGTCAAAAATTGCCCCACTTCAATTATAAAGGTGTTCTTAGAATTCGCTTAATCTTTGAAACAAAACTGCATTAAAATAATTTGACTTCCGACTCATCTAAGAAAGATATTAAGGGATATTCTTCGATAAATAGAAAATATATGGAAAGCATTAAATAGGGTCTACCTTGAAATAAATGGCCATATCTTCGTCAAAAATTGCCCCATTTCAATTATAAAGGTGTTTTTAGAATTCGCTCAATCTTTGGAACAAAACTGCATTAAAAACATTTGACTTCCGACTCATCTAAGAAAGATATTAAGGGATATTTTTTGATAAATAGAAAATATATGGAAAGCATTAAATAGGGTCTACATTGAAATAAATGGCCATATCTTCGTCAAAAATTGCCCCATTTCAATTATAAAGGAGTTTTTAGAATTCAATCGATCTTTGGAACAAAACTGCATTAAAATAATTTGACTTCCGACTCATCTAAGAAAGATATTAAGGGATATTCTTCGATAAATAGAAAATATATGGAAAGCATTAAATAGGGTCTACCTTGAAATAAATGGCCATATCTTCGTCAAAAATTGCCCCATTTCAATTATAAAGGTGTTTTTAGAATTCGCTCGATCTTTGGAACAAAACTGCATTAAAATAATTTGACTTCCGACTCATCTAAGAAAGATATTAAGGGATATTCTTCGATAAATAGAAAATATATGGAAAGCATTAAATAGGGTCTACCTTGAAATAAATGGCCATATCTTCGTCAAAAATTGCCCCATTTCAATTATAAAGGTGTTTTTAGAATTCACTCGATCTTTGGAACAAAACTGCATTAAAATAATTTGACTTCCGACTCATCTAAGAAAGATATTAAGGGCTATTCGATAAATATAAAATATATGGAAAGCATTAAATAGGGTCTACCTTGAAATAAATGGCCATATCTTCGTCAAAAATTGCCCCACTTCAATTATAAAGGTGTTTTTAGAATTCGCTTAATCTTTGAAACAAAACTGCATTAAAATAATTTGACTTCCGACTCATCTAAGAAAGATATTAAGGGATATTCTTCGATAAATAGAAAATATATGGAAAGCATTAAATAGGGTCTACCTTGAAATAAATGGCCATATCTTCGTCAAAAATTGCCCCATTTCAATTATAAAGGTGTTTTTAGAATTCGCTCAATCTTTGGAACAAAACTGCATTAAAAACATTTGACTTCCGACTCATCTAAGAAAGATATTAAGGGATATTTTTTGATAAATAGAAAATATATGGAAAGCATTAAATAGGGTCTACCTTGAAATAAATGGCCATATATTGGTCAAAAATTGCCCCACTTCAATTATAAAGGAGTTTTTAGAATTCACTCGATCTTTGGAACAAAAGAGCTTTAAAATAATTTGACTTCCGACTCATCTAAGAAAGATATTAAGGGATATTCGATAAATAGAAAATATATTGAAAGCATTAAATAGGGTCTACCTTGAAATAAATGGCCATATCTTCGTCAAAAATTGCCCCACTTCAATTATAAAGGTGTTTTTAGAATTCGCTTAATCTTTGAAACAAAACTGCATTAAAATAATTTGACTTCCGACTCATCTAAAAAAGATATTAAGGGATATTCTTCGATAAATAGAAAATATATGGAAAGCATTAAATAGGGTCTACCTTGAAATAAATAGCCATATCTTCGTCAAAAATTGCCCCACTTCAATTATAAAGGTGTTTTTAGAATTCGCTTTATCTTTGAAATTAAACTGCATTAAAATAATTTGACTACCGACTCATCTAAGAAAGATATTAAGGGATATTCTTTGATAAATAGAAAATATATGGAAAGCATTAAATAGGGTCTACCTTGAAATAAATGGCCATATCTTCGTCAAAAATTGCCCCATTTTAATTATAAAGGTGTTTTTAGAATTCACTTGATCTTTGGAAGAAAACTGCATTAAAATAATTTGACTTCCGACTCATCTAAGAAAGATATTAAGGGATATTCGATAAATAGAAAATATATTGAAAGCATTAAATAGGGTCTACCTTGAAATAAATGGCCATATCTTCGTCAAAAATTGCCCCACTTCAATTATAAAGGTGTTTTTAGAATTCGCTTAATCTTTGAAACAAAACTGCATTAAAATAATTTGACTTCCGACTCATCTAAGAAAGATATTAAGGGATATTCTTCGATAAATAGAAAATATATGGAAAGCATTAAATAGGGTCTACCTTGAAATAAATGGCCATATCTTCGTCAAAAATTGCCCAATTTCAATTATAAAGGTGTTTTTAGAATCCACTCGATCTTTGGAACAAAACGGCATTAAAATAATTTGACTTCCGACTCATCTAAGAAAGATATTAAGGGATATTCTTCGATAAATAGAAAATATATGGAAAGCATTAAATAGGGTCTACCTTGAAATAAATGGCCATATCTTCGTCAAAAATTGCCCCATTTCAATTATAAAGGTGTTTTTAGAATTCGCTCGATCTTTGGAACAAAACTGCATTAAAATAATTTGACTTCCGACTCATCTAAGAAAGATATTAAGGGATATTCGATAAATAGAAAATATATGGAAAGCATTAATAGGGTCTACATTGAAATAAATGGCCATATCTTCGTCAAAAATTGCCCCATTTCAATTATAAAGGTGTTTTTAGAATTCACTCGATCTTTGGAACAAAAAATACATTAAAATAATTTGACTTCCGACTCATCTAAGAAAGATATTAAGGGATATTCTTTGATAAATAGAAAATATATGGAAAGCATTAAATAGGGTCTACCTTGAAATAAATGGCCATATATTCGTCAAAAATTGCCCCACTTCAATTATAAAGGTGTTTTTAGAATTCACTCAATCTTTGGAACAAAACTGCATTAAAATAATTTGACTTCCGACTCATCTAAGAAAGATATTAAGGGATATTCTTTGATAAATAGAAAATATATGGAAAGCATTAAATAGGGTCTACCTTGAAATAAATGGCCATATCTTCGTCAAAAATTGCCCCATTTTAATTATAAAGGTGTTTTTAGAATTCACTTGATCTTTGGAAGAAAACTGCATTAAAATAATTTGACTTCCGACTCATCTAAGAAAGATATTAAGGGATATTCGATAAATAGAAAATATATGGAAAGCATTAAATAGGGTCTACCTTGAAATAAATGGCCATATCTTCGTCAAAAATTGCCCCACTTCAATTATAAAGGTGTTTTTAGAATTCGCTTAATCTTTGAAACAAAACTGCATTAAAATAATTTGACTTCCGACTCATCTAAGAAAGATATTAAGGGATATTCTTCGATAAATAGAAAATATATGGAAAGCATTAAATAGGGTCTACCTTGAAATAAATGGCCATATCTTCGTCAAAAATTGCCCCATTTCAATTATAAAGGTGTTTTTAGAATTCGCTCGATCTTTGGAACAAAACTGCATTAAAATAATTTGACTTCCGACTCATCTAAGAAAGATATTAAGGGATATTCTTCGATAAATAGAAAATATATGGAAAGCATTAAATAGGGTCTACCTTGAAATAAATGGCCATATCTTCGTCAAAAATTGCCCCATTTCAATTATAAAGGTGTTTTTAGAATTCACTCGATCTTTGGAACAAAAATGCATTAAAATAATTTGACTTCCGACTCATCTAAGAAAGATATTAAGGGATATTCGATAAATAGAAAATATATTGAAAGCATTAAATAGGGTCTACCTTGAAATAAATGGCCATATCTTCGTCAAAAATTGCCCCATTTTAATTATAAAGGTGTTTTTAGAATTCGCTTAATCTTTGAAACAAAACTGCATTAAAATAATTTGACTACCGACTCATCTAAGAAAGATATTAAGGGATATTCTTTGATAAATAGAAAATATATGGAAAGCATTAAATAGGGTCTACCTTGAAATAAATAGCCATATATTCGTCAAAAATTGCCCCACTTCAATTATAAAGGTGTTTTTAGAATTCACTCAATCTTTGGAACAAAACTGCATTAAAATAATTTGACTTCCGACTCATCTAAGAAAGATATTAAGGGATATTCTTTGATAAATAGAAAATATATGGAAAGCATTAAATAGGGTCTACCTTGAAATAAATGGCCATATCTTCGTCAAAAATTGCCCCATTTTAATTATAAAGGTGTTTTTAGAATTCACTTGATCTTTGGAAGAAAACTGCATTAAAATAATTTGACTTCCGACTCATCTAAGAAAGATATTAAGGGATATTCGATAAATAGAAAATATATGGAAAGCATTAAATAGGGTCTACCTTGAAATAAATGGCCATATCTTCGTCAAAAATTGCCCCACTTCAATTATAAAGGTGTTTTTAGAATTCGCTTAATCTTTGAAACAAAACTGCATTAAAATAATTTGACTTCCGACTCATCTAAGAAAGATATTAAGGGATATTCTTCGATAAATAGAAAATATATGGAAAGCATTAAAAAGGGTCTACCTTGAAATAAATGGCCATATCTTCGTCAAAAATTGCCCCATTTCAATTATAAAGATGTTTTTAGAGTTCACTCAATCTTTGGAACAAAACTGCATTAAAAACATTTGACTTCCGACTCATCTAAGAAAGATATTAAGGGATATTCTTCGATAAATAGAAAATATATGGAAAGCATTAAATAGGGTCTACCTTGAAATAAATGGCCATATCTTCGTCAAAAATTGCCCCACTTCAATTATAAAGGTGTTTTTAGAATTCGCTTAATCTTTGAAACAAAACTTCATTAAAATAATTTGACTTCCGACTCATCTAAGAAAGATATTAAGGGATATTCGATAAATAGAAAATATATGGAAAGCATTAAATAGGGGTCTACCTTGAAATAAATGGCCATATCTTCGTCAAAAATTGCCCCATTTCAATTATAAAGGTGTTTTTAGAATTCGCTTAATCTTTGAAACAAAACTGCATTAAAATAATTTGACTTCCGACTCATCTAAAAAAGATATTAATGGATATCTTCGATAAATAGAAAATATATGGAAAGCATTAAATAGGGTCTACCTTGAAATAAATAGCCATATCTTCGTCAAAAATTGCTTCATTTCAATTATAAAGGTGTTTTTAGAATTCACTCGATCTTTGGAATAAAACTGCATTAAGAGTAATTTGACTTCCGACTCATCTAAGAAAAGATATTAAGGGATATTCTTCGATAAATAGAAAATATATGGAAAGCATTAAATAGGGTCTACCTTCAAATAAATGGCCATATCTTCGTCAAAAATTGCCCCATTTCAATTATAAAGGTTTTTTTTAGAATTCACTTGATCTTTGGAACAAAACTGCATTAAAATAATTTGACTTCCGACTCATCTAAGAAAGATATTAAGGGATATTCTTCGATAAATAGAAAATATATGGAATGCATTAAATAGGGTCTACCTTGAAATAAATGGCCATATCTTCGTCAAAAATTTCCGCATTTCAATTATAAAGGTGTTTTTAGAATTCACTCGATCTTTGGAACAAAACTGCATTAAAATAATTTGACTTCCGACTCATCTAAGAAAGATATTAAGGGATATTCTTCGATAAATAGAAAATATATGGAAAGCATTAAATAGGGTCTACCTTGAAATAAATGGCCATATCTTCGTCAAAAATTGCCCCATTTCAATTATAAAGGTGTTTTTAGAATTCACTTGATCTTTGGAACAAAACTGCATTAAAATAATTTGACTTCCGACTCATCTAAGAAAGATATTAAGGGATATTCGATAAATAGAAAATATATGGAAAGCATTAAATAGGGTCTACCTTGAAATAAAAGGCCATATCTTCGTCAAAAATTGCCCCACTTCAATTATAAAGGTGTTTTTAGAATTCGCTTAATCTTTGAAACAAAACTGCATTAAAATAATTTGACTTCCGACTCATCTAAGAAAGATATTAAGGGATATTCTTCGATAAATAGAAAATATATGGAAAGCATTAAATAGGGTCTACCTTGAAATAAATGGCCATATCTTCGTCAAAAATTGCCCAATTTCAATTATAAAGGTGTTTTTAGAATTCACTCGATCTTTGGAACAAAACTGCATTAAAATAATTTGACTTCCGACTCATCTAAGAAAGATATTAAGGGATATTCTTCGATAAATAGAAAATATATGGAAAGCATTAAATAGGGTCTACCTTGAAATAAATGGCCATATCTCGTCAAAAATTGCCCCATTTCAATTATAAAGGTGTTTTTAGAATTCGCTCGATCTTTGGAACAAAACTGCATTAAAATAATTTGACTTCCGACTCATCTAAGAAAGATATTAAGGGATATTCTTTGATAAATAGAAAATATATGGAAAGCATTAAATAGGGTCTACATTGAAATAAATGGCCATATCTTCGTCAAAAATTGCCCCATTTCAATTATAAAGGTGTTTTTAGAATTCACTCGATCTTTGGAACAAAAATACATTAAAATAATTTGACTTCCGACTCATCTAAGAAAGATATTAAGGGATATTCTTTGATAAATAGAAAATATATGGAAAGCATTAAATAGGGTCTACCTTGAAATAAATGGCCATATATTCGTCAAAAATTGCCCCATTTCAATTATAAAGGTGTTTTTAGAATTTACTCAATCTTTGGAACAAAACTGCATTAAAATAATTTGACTTCCGACTCATCTAAGAAAGATATTAAGGGATATTCTTTGATAAATAGAAAATATATGGAAAGCATTAAATAGGGTCATCCTTGAAATAAATGGCCATATCTTCGTCAAAAATTGCCCCATTTTAATTATAAAGGTGTTTTTAGAATTCACTTGATCTTTGGAAGAAAACTGCTCTAAAATAATTTGACTTCCGACTCATCTAAGAAAGATATTAAGGGATATTCGATAAATAGAAAATATATGGAAAGCATTAAATAGGGTCAACCTTGAAATAAATGGCCATATCTTCGTCTAAATTGCCCCATTTCAATTATAAATGTGTTTTTAGAATTCACTTGATCTTTGGAACAAAACTGCATTAAAATAATTTGACTTCCGACTCATCTAAGAAAGATATTAAGGGATATTCTTCGATAAATAGAAAATATATGGAAAGCATTAAATAGGGTCTACCTTGAAATAAATGGCCATATCTTCGTCAAAAATTGCCCCATTTCAATTATAAAGGTGTTTTTAGAATTCGCTCGATCTTAAGAACCAAACTGCTTTAAAATAATTTGACTTCCGACTCATCTAAGAAAGATATTAAGGGATATTCTTCGATAAATAGAAAATATATGGAATGCATTAAATAGGATCTACCTTGAAATAAATGGCCATATCTTCGTCAAAAATTGCCCCACTTCAATTATAAAGGTGTTTTTAGAATTCGCTTGATCTTTGGAACAAAACTGCATTAAAATAATTTGACTTCCGACTCATCTAAGAAAGATATTAAGGGATATTCTTCGATAAATAGAAAATATATGGAAAGCATTAAATAGGGTCTACCTTGAAATAAATGGCCATATCTTCGTCAAAAATTGCCCCATTTCAATTATAAAGGTGTTTTTAGAATTCGCTCGATCTTAAGAACCAAACTGCTTTAAAATAATTTGACTTCCGACTCATCTAAGAAAGATATTAAGGGATATTCTTCGATAAATAGAAAATATATGGAATGCATTAAATAGGGTCTACCTTGAAATAAATGGCCATATCTTCGTCAAAAATTGCCCCATTTCAATTATAAAGGTGTTTTTTAGAATTCACTCGATCTTTGAAACAAAACTGCATTAAAATAATTTGACTTCCGACTCATCTAAGAAAGATATTAAGGGATATTCGATAAATAGAAAATATATTGAAAGCATTAAATAGGGTCTACCTTGAAATAAATGGCCATATCTTCGTCAAAAATTGCCCCACTTCAATTATAAAGGTGTTTTTAGAATTCGCTTAATCTTTGAAACAAAACTGCATTAAAATAATTTGACTTCCGACTCATCTAAAAAAGATATTAAGGGATATTCTTCGATAAATAGAAAATATATGGAAAGCATTAAATAGGGTCTACCTTGAAATAAATAGCCATATCTTCGTCAAAAATTGCCCCATTTCAATTATAAAGGTGTTTTTAGAATTCACTCAATCTTTGGAACAAAACTGCATTAAAATAATTTGACTTCCGACTCATCTAAGAAAGATATTAAGGGATATTCTTCGATAAATAGAAAATATATGGAAAGCATTAAATAAGGTCAACCTTGAAATAAATGGCCATATCTTCGTCAAAAATTGCCCCATTTCAATTATAAAGGTGTTTTTAGAATTCGCTTGATCTTTGGAACAAAACTGCATTAAAATAATTTGACTTCCGACTCATCTAAGAAAGATATTAAGGGATATTCGATAAATAGAAAATATATGGAAAGCATTAAATAGGGTCTACCTTGAAATAAAAGGCCATATCTTCGTCAAAAATTGCCCCACTTCAATTATAAAGGTGTTTTTAGAATTCGCTTAATCTTTGAAACAAAACTGCATTAAAATAATTTGACTTCCGACTCATCTAAAAAAGATATTAAGGGATATTCTTCGATAAATAGAAAATATATGGAAAGCATTAAATAGGGTCTACCTTGAAATAAATGGCCATATCTTCGTCAAAAATTGCCCCATTTCAATTATAAAGGTGTTTTTCGAATTCACTTGAACTTTGGAACAAAACTGCATTAAAATAATTTGACTTCCGACTCATCTAAGAAAGATATTAAGGGATATTCTTCGATAAATAGAAAATATATGGAAAGCATTAAATAGGGTCTACCTTGAAATAAATGGCCATATCTTCGTCAAAAATTGCCCCATTTCAATTATAAAGGTGTTTTTAGAATTCGCTCGATCTTTGAAACAAAACTGCATTAAAATAATTTGACTTCCGACTCATCTAAGAAAGATATTAAGGGATATTCTTCGATAAATAGAAAATATATGGAAAGCATTAAATAGGGTCTACCTTGAAATAAATGGCCATATCTTCGTCAAAAATTGCCCCATTTCAATTATAAAGGTGTTTTTAGAATTCACTTGATCTTTGGAACAAAACTGCATTAAAATAATTTGACTTCCGACTCATCTAAGAAAGATATTAAGGGATATTCTTTGATAAATAGAAAATATATGGAAAGCATTAAATAGGGTCTACCTTGAAATAAATGGCCATATCTTCGTCAAAAATTGCCCCATTTCAATTATAAAGGTGTTTTTAGAATTCACTCGATCTTTGGAACAAAAATGCATTAAAATAATTTGACTTCCGACTCATCTAAGAAAGATATTAAGGGATATTCGATAAATAGAAAATATATTGAAAGCATTAAATAGGGTCTACCTTGAAATAAATGGCCATATCTTCGTCAAAAATTGCCCCACTTCAATTATAAAGGTGTTTTTAGAATTCGCTTAATCTTTGAAACAAAACTGCATTAAAATAATTTGACTACCGACTCATCTAAAAAGATAATAAGGGATATTCTTTGATAAATAGAAAATATATGGAAAGCATTAAATAGGGTCTTGAAATACATAGACATATATTCGTCAAAAATTGCCCCACTTCAATTATAAAGGTGTTTTTAGAATTCACTTGAACTTTGGAACAAAACTGCATTAAAATAATTTGACTTCCGACTCATCTAAGAAAGATATTAAGGGATATTCTTTGATAAATAGAAAATATATGGAAAGCATTAAATAGGGTCTACCTTGAAATAAATGGCCATATTTTAATTGCCCCATTTTAATTATAAAGGTGTTTTTAGAATTCACTTGATCTTTGGAAGAAAACTGCATTAAAATAATTTGACTTCCGACTCATCTAAGAAAGATATTAAGGGATATTCGATAAATAGAAAATATATGGAAAGCATTAAATAGGGTCTACCTTGAAATAAATGGCCATATCTTCGTCAAAAATTGCCCCACTTCAATTATAAAGGTGTTTTTAGAATTCGCTTAATCTTTGAAACAAGACTGCATTAAAATAATTTGACTTCCGACTCATCTAAGAAAGATATTAAGGGATATTCTTCGATAAATAGAAAATATATGGAAAGCATTAAATAGGGTCTACCTTGAAATAAATGGCCATATCTTCGTCAAAAATTGCCCCATTTCAATTATAAAGATGTTTTTAGAGTTTACTCAATCTTTGGAACAAAACTGCATTAAAAACATTTGACTTCCGACTCATCTAAGAAAGATATTAAGGGATATTCTTCGATAAATAGAAAATATATGGAAAGCATTAAATAGGGTCTACCTTGAAATAAATGGCCATATCTTCGTCAAAAATTGCCCCATTTCAATTATAAAGATGTTTTTAGAATTCGCTTAATCTTTGGAACAAAACTGCATTAAAATAATTTGACTTCCGACTCATCTAAGAAAGATATTAAGGGATATTCGATAAATAGAAAATATATGGAAAGCATTAAATAGGGTCTACCTTGAAATAAATGGCCATATCTTCGTCAAAAATTGCCCCATTTCAATTATAAAGGTGTTTTTAGAATACGCTTAATCTTTGAAACAAAACTGCATTAAAATAATTTGACTTCCGACTCATCTAAGAAAGATATTAAGGGATATTCTTCGATAAATAGAAAATATATGGAAAGCATTAAATAGGGTCTACCTTGAAATAAATGGCCATATCTTCGTCAAAAATTGCCCCATTTCAATTATAAAGATGTTTTTAGAATTCGCTTGATCTTTGGAACAAAACTGCATTAAAAACATTTGACTTCCGACTCATCTAAGAAAGATATTAAGGGATATTTTTCGATAAATAGAAAATATATGGAAAGCATTAAATAGGGTCTACCTTGAAATAAATGGCCATATCTTCGTCAAAAATTGCCCCACTTCAATTATAAAGGTGTTTTTAGAATTCGCTTAATCTTTGAAACAAAACTGCATTAAAATAATTTGACTTCCGACTCATCTAAAAAAGATATTAAGGGATATTCTTCGATAAATAGAAAATATATGGAAAGCATTAAATAGGGTCTACCTTGAAATAAATGGCCATATCTTCGTCAAAAATTGCCCCATTTCAATTATAAAGGTGTTTTTAGAATTCACTCGATCTTTGAAATAAAACTGCATTAAAATAATTTGACTTCCGACTCATCTAAGAAAGATATTAAGGGATATTCTTCGATAAATAGAAAATATATGGAAAGCATTAAATAGGGTCTACCTTGAAATAAATGGCCATATCTTCGTCAAAAATTGCCCCATTTCAATTATAAAGGTGTTTTTAGAATTCGCTCGATCTTAAGAACCAAACTGCTTTAAAATAATTTGACTTCCGACTCATCTAAGAAAGATATTAAGGGATATTCTTCGATAAATAGAAAATATATGGAATGCATTAAATAGGGTCTACCTTGAAATAAATGGCCATATCTTCGTCAAAAATTTCCGCATTTCAATTATAAAGGTGTTTTTAGAATTCACTTGATCTTTGGAACAAAACTGCATTAAAATAATTTGACTTCCGACTCATCTAAGAAAGATATTAAGGGATATTCTTCGATAAATAGAAAATATATGGAAAGCATTAAATAGGGTCTACCTTGAAATAAATGGCCATATCTTCGTCAAAAATTGCCCCATTTCAATTATAAAGGTGTTTTTAGAATTCGCTCGATCTTAAGAACCAAACTGCATTAAAATAATTTGACTTCCGACTCATCTAAGAAAGATATTAAGGGATATTCTTCGATAAATAGAAAATATATGGAATGCATTAAATAGGGTCTACCTTGAAATAAATGGCCATATCTTCGTCAAAAATTGCCCCATTTCAATTATAAAGGTGTTTTTAGAATTCGCTTAATCTTTGAAACAAAACTGCATTAAAATAATTTGACTTCCGACTCATCTAAGAAAGATATTAAGGGATATTCGATAAATAGAAAATATATGGAAAGCATTAAATAGGGTCTACCTTGAAATAAATGGCCATATCTTCGTCAAAAATTGCCCCACTTCAATTATAAAGGTGTTTTTAGAATTCGCTTAATCTTTGAAACAAAACTGCATTAAAATAATTTGACTTCCGACTCATCTAAAAAAGATATTAAGGGATATTCTTCGATAAATAGAAAATATATGGAAAGCATTAAATAGGGTCTACCTTGAAATAAATAGCCATATCTTCGTCAAAAATTGCCCCATTTCAATTATAAAGGTGTTTTTAGAATTCACTCAATCTTTGGAACAAAACTGCATTAAAATAATTTGACTTCCGACTCATCTAAGAAAGATATTAAGGGATATTCTTCGATAAATAGAAAATATATGGAAAGCATTAAATAAGGTCAACCTTGAAATAAATGGCCATATCTTCGTCAAAAATTGCCCCATTTCAATTATAAAGGTGTTTTTAGAATTCGCTTGATCTTTGGAACAAAACTGCATTAAAATAATTTGACTTCCGACTCATCTAAAAAAGATATTAAGGGATATTCTTCGATAAATAGAAAATATATGGAAAGCATTAAATAGGGTCTACCTTGAAATAAAAGGCCATATCTTCTTCAAAAATTGCCCCACTTCAATTATAAAGGTGTTTTTAGAATTCACTCGATCTTTGGAACAAAACTGCATTAAAATAATTTGACTTCCGACTCATCTAAAAAAGATATTAAGGGATATTCTTCGATAAATAGAAAATATATGGAAAGCATTAAATAGGGTCTACCTTGAAATAAATGGCCATATCTTCGTCAAAAATTGCCCCATTTCAATTATAAAGGTGTTTTTCGAATTCACTTGAACTTTGGAACAAAACTGCATTAAAATAATTTGACTTCCGACTCATCTAAGAAAGATATTAAGGGATATTCTTCGATAAATAGAAAATATATGGAAAGCATTAAATAGGGTCTACCTTGAAATAAATGGCCATATCTTCGTCAAAAATTGCCCCATTTCAATTATAAAGGTGTTTTTAGAATTCGCTCGATCTTTGAAACAAAACTGCATTAAAATAATTTGACTTCCGACTCATCTAAGAAAGATATTAAGGGATATTCTTCGATAAATAGAAAATATATGGAAAGCATTAAATAGGGTCTACCTTGAAATAAATGGCCATATCTTCGTCAAAAATTGCCCCATTTCAATTATAAAGGTGTTTTTAGAATTCACTTGATCTTTGGAACAAAACTGCATTAAAATAATTTGACTTCCGACTCATCTAAGAAAGATATTAAGGGATATTCTTTGATAAATAGAAAATATATGGAAAGCATTAAATAGGGTCTACCTTGAAATAAATGGCCATATCTTCGTCAAAAATTGCCCCACTTCAATTATAAAGGTGTTTTTAGAATTCGCTTAATCTTTGAAACAAAACTGCATTAAAATAATTTGACTTCCGACTCATCTAAAAAAGATATTAAGGGATATTCTTCGTTAAATAGAAAATATATGAAAAGCATTAAATAGGGTCTACCTTGAAATAAATAGCCATATCTTCGCCGAAAATTGCCCCACTTCAATTTAAAGGTGTTTTTAAAATTCACTCAATCTTTGGAATAAAACTGCATTAAAATAATTTGACTTCCGACTCATCTAAGAAAGATATTAAGGGATATTCTTCGATAAATAGAAAATATATGGAAAGCATTAAATAGGGTCAACCTTGAAATAAATGGCCATATCTTCGTCAAAAATTGCCCCATTTCAATTATAAAGGTGTTTTTAGAATTCACTTGATCTTTGAAACAAAACTGCATTAAAATAATTTGACTTCCGACTCATCTAAGAAAGATATTAAGAGATATTCTTCGATAAATAGAAAATATATGGAAAGCATTAAATGGCCATATCTTCGTCAACAATTGCCCCATTTCAATTATAAAGGTGTTTTTAGAATTCACTTGATCTTTGGGACAAAACTGCATTAAAATAATTTGACTTCCGACTCATCTAAGAAAGATATTAAGGGATATTCTTCGATAAATAGAAAATATATGGAAAGCATTAAATAGGATCTACCTTGAAATAAATTGCCATATCTTCGTCAAAAATTGCCCCATTTCAATTATAAAGGTGTTTTTAGAATTCGCTCAATCTTTGAAACAAAACTGCATTAAAATAATTTGACTTCCGACTCATCTAAGAAAGATATTAAGGGATATTCTTCGATAAATAGAAAATATATGGAAAGCATTAAATAGGGTCTACCTTGAAATAAATGGCCATATCTTCGTCAAAAATTGCCCCATTTCAATTATAAAGGTGTTTTTAGAATTCACTCGATCTTTGGAACAAAACTGCATTAAAATAATTTGACTTCCGACTCATCTAAGAAAGATATTAAGGGATATTCTTCGATAAATAGAAAATATATGGAAAGCCTTAAATAGGGTCTACCTTGAAATAAATGGCCATATCTTCGTCAAAAATTGCCCCACTTCAATTATAAAGGTGTTTTTAGAATTCGCTTTATCTTTGAAACAAAACTGCATTAAAATAATTTGACTTCCGACTCATCTCAGAAAGATATTAAGAGATATTCTTCGATAAATAGAAAATATATGGAAAGCATTAAATAGTGTCTACCTTGAAATAAATAGCCATATCTTCGTCAAAAATTGCCCCATTTCAATTATAAGGGTGTTTTTAGAATTCACTCAAGCTTTGGAACAAAACTGCATTAAAATAATTTGACTTCCGACTCATCTAAGAAAGATATTAAGGGATATTTTTCGATAAATAGAAAATATATGGAAAGCATTAAATAGGGTCTACCTTGAAATAAATGGCCATATCTTCGTCAAAAATTGCCCCACTTCAATTATAAAGGTGTTTTTAGAATTCGCCTAATCTTTGAAACAAAACTGCATTAAAATAATTTGACTTCCGACTCATCTAAAAAAGATATTAAGGGATATTCTTCGTTAAATAGAAAATATATGAAAAGCATTAAATAGGGTCTACCTTGAAATAAATAGCCATATCTTCGCCAAAAATTGCCCCACTTCAATTTAAAGGTGTTTTTAAAATTCACTTGATCTTTGTAACAAAACTGCATTAAAATAATTTGACTTCCTACTCATCTAAGAAAGAATTAAGGGATATTCTTTGATTAACAGAAAATATATGGGAAGCAATAAATAGGGTCTACCTTGAAATAAATAGCCATATCTTCGTCAAAAATTGCCCCATTTCAATTATAAGGGTGTTTTTAGAATTCACTTGATCTTTGGAACAAAACTGCATTAAAATAATTTGACTTCCGACTCATCTAAGAAAGATATTAAGGGATATTCTTCGATAAATAGAAAATATATGGAAAGCATTAAATAGGGTCTACCTTGAAATAAATGGCCATATCTTCGTCAAAAATTGCCCCATTTCAATTATAAAGGTGTTTTTAAAATTCGCTCGATTTTAAGAACAAAACTGCATTAAAATAATTTGACTTTCGACTCATCTAAAAAAGATATTAAGGGATATTCTTCGATAAATAGAAAATATATGGAAAGCATTAAATGGCCATATCTTCGTCAACAATTGCCCCATTTCAATTATAAAGGTGTTTTTAGAATTCACTTGATCTTTGGAACAAAACTGCATTAAAATAATTTGACTTCCGATTCATCTAAGAAAGATATTAAGGGATATTCGATAAATAGAAAATATATGGAAAGCATTAAATAGGGTCTACCTTGAAATAAATGGCCATATCTTCGTCAAAAATTGCCCCATTTCAATTATAAAGGTGTTTTTAGAATTCGCTCAATCTTTGAAACAAAACTGCATTAAAATAATTTGACTTCCGACTCATCTAAAAAAGATATTAAGGGATATTCTTCGTTAAATAGAAAATATATGAAAATCATTAAATAGGGTCTACCTTGAAATAAATAGCCATATCTTCGCCGAAAATTGCCCCACTTCAATTTAAAGGTGTTTTTAAAATTCACTCAATCTTTGGAATAAAACTGCATTAAAATAATTTGACTTCCGACTCATCTAAAAAAGATATTAAGGGATATTCTTCGATAAATAGAAAATATATGGAAAGCATTAAATAGGGTCTACCTTGAAATAAATGGCCATATCTTCGTCAAAAATTGCCCCACTTCAATTATAAAGGTGTTTTTAGAATTCGCCTAATCTTTGAAACAAAACTGCATTAAAATAATTTGACTTCCGACTCATCTAAAAAAGATATTAAGGGATATTCTTCGTTAAATAGAAAATATATGAAAAGCATTAAATAGGGTCTACCTTGAAATAAATAGCCATATCTTCGCCAAAAATTGCCCCACTTCAATTTAAAGGTGTTTTTAAAATTCACTTGATCTTTGAAACAAAACTGCATTAAAATAATTTGACTTCCGACTCATCTAAAAAAGATATTAAGGGATATTCTTCGTTAAATAGAAAATATATGAAAAGCATTAAATAGGGTCTACCTTGAAATAAATAGCCATATCTTCGCCGAAAATTGCCCCACTTCAATTTAAAGGTGTTTTTAAAATTCACTCAATCTTTGGAATAAAACTGCATTAAAATAATTTGACTTCCGACTCATCTAAGAAAGATATTAAGGGATATTCTTCGATAAATAGAAAATATATGGAAAGCATTAAATAGGGTCAACCTTGAAATAAATGGCCATATCTTCGTCAAAAATTGCCCCATTTCAATTATAAAGGTGTTTTTAGAATTCACTTGATCTTTGAAACAAAACTGCATTAAAATAATTTGACTTCCGACTCATCTAAGAAAGATATTAAGAGATATTCTTCGATAAATAGAAAATATATGGAAAGCATTAAATGGCCATATCTTCGTCAACAATTGCCCCATTTCAATTATAAAGGTGTTTTTAGAATTCACTTGATCTTTGGAACAAAACTGCATTAAAATAATTTGACTTCCGACTCATCTAAGAAAGATATTAAGGGATATTCGATAAATAGAAAATATATGGAAAGCATTAAATAGGGTCTACCTTGAAATAAATGGCCATATCTTCGTCAAAAATTGCCCCATTTCAATTATAAAGGTGTTTTTAGAATTCGCTCAATCTTTGAAACAAAACTGCATTAAAATAATTTGACTTCCGACTCATCTAAGAAAGATATTAAGGGATATTCTTCGATAAATAGAAAATATATGGAAAGCATTAAATAGGGTCTACCTTGAAATAAATGGCCATATCTTCGTCAAAAATTGCCCCATTTCAATTATAAAGGTGTTTTTAGAATTCACTTGATCTTTGGAACAAAACTGCATTAAAATAATTTGACTTCCGACTCATCTAAGAAAGATATTAAGGGATATTCTTCGATAAATAGAAAATATATGGAAAGCCTTAAATAGGGTCTACCTTGAAATAAATGGCCATATCTTCGTCAAAAATTGCCCCACTTCAATTATAAAGGTGTTTTTAGAATTCGCTTAATCTTTGAAACAAAACTGCATTAAAATAATTTGACTTCCGACTCATCTCAGAAAGATATTAAGAGATATTCTTCGATAAATAGAAAATATATGGAAAGCATTAAATAGGGTCTACCTTGAAATAAATAGCCATATCTTCGTCAAAAATTGCCCCATTTCAATTATAAGGGTGTTTTTAGAATTCACTCAATCTTTGAAACAAAACTGCATTAAAATAATTTGACTTCCGACTCATCTAAGAAAGATATTAAGGGATATTCTTCGATAAATAGAAAATATATGGAAAGCATTAAATAAGGTCAACCTTGAAATAAATGGCCATATCTTCGTCAAAAATTGCCATATTTAAACTATAAAGGAGTTTTTAGAACTCACTTGATCTTTGGAACAAAACTGCATTAAAATAATTTGACTTCCGACTCATCTAAGAAAGATATTAAGGGATATTCTTCGATAAATAGAAAATATATGGAAAGCATTAAATAGGGTCTACCTTGAAATAAATGGCCATATCTTCGTCAAAAATTGCCCCATTTCAATTATAAAGGTGTTTTTAGAATTCGCCTAATCTTTGAAACAAAACTGCATTAAAATAATTTGACTTCCGACTCATCTAAAAAAGATATTAAGGGATATTCTTCGTTAAATAGAAAATATATGAAAAGCATTAAATAGGGTCTACCTTGAAATAAATGGCCATATCTTCGTCAAAAATTGCCCCACTTCAATTTAAAGGTGTTTTTAGAATTCACTCGATCTTTGGAACAAAACTGCATTAAAATAATTTGACTTCCGACTCATCTAAGAAAGATATTAAGGGATATTCTTCGATAAATAGAAAATATATGGAAAGCATTAAATAGGGTCAACCTTGAAATAAATGGCCATATCTTCGTCAAAAAATGCCCCATTTCAATTATAAAGGTGTTTTTAGAATTCACTCAATCTTTGAAACAAAACTGCATTAAAATAATTTGACTTCCGACTCATCTAAGAAAGATATTAAGAGATATTCTTCGATAAATAGAAAATATATGGAAAGCATTAAATGGCCATATCTTCGTCAACAATTGCCCCATTTCAATTATAAAGGTGTTTTTAGAATACACTTGATCTTTGGAACAAAACTGCATTAAAATAATTTGACTTCCGATTCATCTAAGAAAGATATTAAGGGATATTCGATAAATAGAAAATATATGGAAAGCATTAAATAGGGTCTACCTTGAAATAAATGGCCATATCTTCGTCAAAAATTGCCCCATTTCAATTATAAAGGTGTTTTTAGAATTCGCTCAATCTTTGAAACAAAACTGCATTAAAATAATTTGACTTCCGACTCATCTAAGAAAGATATTAAGGGATATTCTTCGATAAATAGAAAATATATGGAAAGCATTAAATAGGGTCTACCTTGAAATAAATGGCCATATCTTCGTCAAAAATTGCCCCATTTCAATTATAAAGGTGTTTTTAGAATTCACTTGATCTTTTGAACAAAACTGCATTAAAATAATTTGACTTCCGACTCATCTAAGAAAGATATTAAGGGATATTCTTCGATAAATAGAAAATATATGGAAAGCATTAAATAGGGTCTACCTTGAAATAAATAGCCATATCTTCGCCAAAAAATTGCCCCATTTCAATTATAAAGATGTTTTTAGAATTCACTTGATCTTTGAAACAAAACTGCATTAAAATAATTTGACTTCCGACTCATCTCAGAAAGATATTAAGAGATATTCTTCGATAAATAGAAAATATATGGAAAGCATTAAATAGTGTCTACCTTGAAATAAATAGCCATATCTTCGTCAAAAATTGCCCCATTTCAATTATAAGGGTGTTTTTAGAATTCACTTGATCTTTGGAACAAAACTGCATTAAAATAATTTGACTTCCGACTCATCTAAGAAAGATATTAAGGGATATTCTTCGATAAATAGAAAATATATGGAAAGCATTAAATAGGGTCTAGCTTGAAATAAATGGCCATATCTTCGTCAAAAATTGCCCCATTTCAATTATAAAGGTGTTTTTAAAATTCGCTCGATTTTAAGAACAAAACTGCATTAAAATAATTTGACTTTCGACTCATCTAAAAAAGATATTAAGGGATATTCTTCGATAAATAGAAAATATATGGAAAGCATTAAATGGCCATATCTTCGTCAACAATTGCCCCATTTCAATTATAAAGGTGTTTTTAGAATTCACTTGATCTTTGGAACAAAACTGCATTAAAATAATTTGACTTCCGATTCATCTAAGAAAGATATTAAGGGATATTCGATAAATAGAAAATATATGGAAAGCATTAAATAGGGTCTACCTTGAAATAAATGGCCATATCTTCGTCAAAAATTGCCCCATTTCAATTATAAAGGTGTTTTTAGAATTCGCTCAATCTTTGAAACAAAACTGCATTAAAATAATTTGACTTCCGACTCATCTAAGAAAGATATTAAGGGATATTCTTCGATAAATAGAAAATATATGGAAAGCATTAAATAGGGTCTACCTTGAAATAAATGGCCATATCTTCGTCAAAAATTGCCCCATTTCAATTATAAAGGTGTTTTTAGAATTCACTTGATCTTTGGAACAAAACTGCATTAAAATAATTTGACTTCCGACTCATCTAAGAAAGATATTAAGGGATATTCTTCGATAAATAGAAAATATATGGAAAGCATTAAATAGGGTCTACCTTGAAATAAATGGCCATATCTTCGTCAAAAATTGCCCCATTTCAATTATAAAGGTGTTTTTAGAATTCACTTGATCTTTGAAACAAAACTGCATTAAAATAATTTGACTTCCGACTCATCTCAAAAAGATATTAAGAGATATTCTTCGATAAATAGAAAATATATGGAAAGCATTAAATAGTGTCTACCTTGAAATAAATAGCCATATCTTCGTCAAAAATTGCCCCATTTCAATTATAAGGGTGTTTTTAGAATTCACTTGATCTTTGGAACAAAACTGCATTAAAATAATTTGACTTCCGACTCATCTAAGAAAGATATTAAGGGATATTCTTCGATAAATAGAAAATATATGGAAAGCATTAAATAGGGTCTACCTTGAAATAAATGGCCATATCTTCGTCAAAAATTGCCCCATTTCAATTATAAAGGTGTTTTTAAAATTCGCTCGATTTTAAGAACAAAACTGCATTAAAATAATTTGACTTTCGACTCATCTAAAAAAGATATTAAGGGATATTCTTCGATAAATAGAAAATATATGGAAAGCATTAAATAAGGTCAACCTTGAAATAAATGGCCATATCTTCGTCAAAAATTGCCCCACTTCAATTATAAAGGTGTTTTTAGAATTCGCTTAATCTTTGAAACAAAACTGCTTTAAAATAATTTGACTTCCGACTCATCTAAGAAAGATATTAAGGGATATTCTTCGATAAATAGAAAATATATGGAAAGCATTAAATAGGGTCTGCCTTGAAATAAATGGCCATATCTTCGTCAAAAATTGCCCCATTTCAATTATAAAGATGTTTTTAGAATTCACTTGATCTTTGAAACAAAACTGCATTAAAATAATTTGACTTCCGACTCATCTCAGAAAGATATTAAGAGATATTCTTCGATAAATAGAAAATATATGGAAAGCATTAAATAGTGTCTACCTTGAAATAAATAGCCATATCTTCGTCAAAAATTGCCCCATTTCAATTATAAAGGTGTTTTTAGAATTCGCTTGATCTTTGAAACAAAACTGCATTAAAATAATTTGACTTCCGACTCATCTAAGAAAGATATTAAGGGATATTCTTCGATAAATAGAAAATATATGGAAAGCATTAAATAAGGTCAACCTTGAAATAAATGGCCATATCTTCGTCAAAAATTGCCCCACTTCAATTATAAAGGTGTTTTTAGAATTCACTTGATCTTTGGAACAGATCTGCATTAAAATAATTTGACTTCCGACTCATCTAAGAAAGATATTAAGGGATATTCTTCGATAAATAGAAAATATATGGAAAGCATTAAATAGTGTCTACCTTGAAATAAATGGCCATATCTTCGTCAAAAATTGCCCCATTTCAATTATAAAGGTGTTTTTAGAATTCACTTAATCTTTGGAACAAAACTGCATTAAAATAATTTGACTTCCGACTCATCTAAAAAAGATATTAAGGGATATTCTTCGATAAATAGAAAATATATGGAAAGCATTAAATAGGGTCTGCCTTGAAATAAATGGCCATATCTTCGTCAAAAATTGCCCCATTTCAATTATAAAGATGTTTTTAGAATTCACTTGATCTTTGAAACAAAACTGCATTAAAATAATTTGACTTCCGACTCATCTAAGAAAGATATTAAGAGATATTCTTCGATAAATAGAAAATATATGGAAAGCATTAAATAGGGTCTACCTTGAAATAAATGGCCATATCTTCGTCAAAAATTGCCCCATTTCAATTATAAAGGTGTTTTTAAAATTCGCTCGATCTTAAGAACAAAACTGCATTAAAATAATTTGACTTTCGACTCATCTAAAAAAGATATTAAGGGATATTCTTCGATAAATAGAAAATATATGGAAAGCATTAAATAGGGTCTACCTTGAAATAAATGGCCATATCTTCGTCAAAAATTGCCCAATTTCAATTATAACGGTGTTTTTAGAATTCGCTTGATCTTTGAAACAAAACTGCTTTAAAATAATTTGACTTTCGACTCATCTAAGAAAGATATTAAGGGATATTCTTCGATAAATAGAAAATATATGGAAAGCATTAAATAGGGTCTGCCTTGAAATAAATGGCCATATCTTCGTCAAAAATTGCCCCATTTCAATTATAAAGATGTTTTTAGAATTCACTTGATCTTTGAAACAAAACTGCATTAAAATAATTTGACTTCCGACTCATCTCAGAAAGATATTAAGAGATATTCTTCGATAAATAGAAAATATATGGAAAGCATTAAATAGTGTCTACCTTGAAATAAATAGCCATATCTTCGTCAAAAATTGCCCCATTTCAATTATAAAGGTGTTTTTAGAATTCACTCAATCTTTGAAACAAAACTGCATTAAAATAATTTGACTTCCGACTCATCTAAGAAAGATATTAAGGGATATTCTTCGATAAATAGAAAATATATGGAAAGCATTAAATAAGGTCAACCTTGAAATAAATGGCCATATCTTCGTCAAAAATTGCCCCATTTCAATTATAAAGGTGTTTTTAGAATTCACTTGATCTTTGGAACAGATCTGCATTAAAATAATTTGACTTTCGACTCATCTAAGAAAGATATTAAGGGATATTCTTCGATAAATAGAAAATATATGGAAAGCATTAAATAGTGTCTACCTTGAAATAAATGGCCATATCTTCGTCAAAAATTGCCCCATTTCAATTATAAAGGTGTTTTTAGAATTCACTTGATCTTTGGAACAAAACTGCATTAAAATAATTTGACTTCCGACTCATCTAAGAAAGATATTAAGGGATATTCTTCGATAAATAGAAAATATATGGAAAGCATTAAATAGGGTCTACCTTGAAATAAATGGCCATATCTTCGTCAAAAATTGCCCCATTTCAATTATAAAGATGTTTTTAGAATTCACTCGATCTTTGGAACAAAACTGCATTAAAATAATTTGACTTCCGACTCATCTAAGAAAGATATTAAGGGATATTCGATAAATAGAAAATATATGGAAAGCATTAAATAGGGTCTACCTTGAAATAAATGGCCATATCTTCGTCAACAATTGCCCCATTTCAATTATAAAGGTGTTTTTAGAATTCACTTGATCTTTGGAAGAAAACTGCATTAAAATAATTTGACTTCCGACTCATCTAAGAAAGATATTAAGGGATATTCGATAAATAGAAAATATATGGAAAGCATTAAATAGGGTCTACCTTGAAATAAATGGCCATATCTTCGTCAAAAATTGCCCCATTTCAATTATAAAGGTGTTTTTAGAATTCACTTGATCTTTGGAACAAAACTGCATTAAAATAATTTGACTTCCGACTCATCTAAAAAAGATATTAAGGGATATTCTTCGATAAATAGAAAATATATGGAAAGCATTAAATAGGGTCTACCTTGAAATAAATGGCCATATCTTCGTCAAAAATTGCCCCATTTCAATTATAAAGGTGTTTTTAGAATTCGCTCGATCTTTGGAACAAAACTGCATTAAAATAATTTGACTTCCGATTCATCTAAGAAAGATATTAGAGGATATTCTTCGATAAATAGAAAATATATGGAAAGCATTAAATAGGGTCTACCTTGAAATAAATGGCCATATCTTCGTCAAAAATTGCCCCATTTCAATTATAAAGGTGTTTTTAGAATTCACTCGATCTTTGGAAGAAAACTGCATTAAAATAATTTGACTTCCGACTCATCTAAGAAAGATATTAAGAGATATTCTTCGATAAATAGAAAATATATGGAAAGCATTAAATGGCCATATCTTCGTCAACAATTGCCCCATTTCAATTATAAAGGTGTTTTTAGAATTCACTTGATCTTTGAAACAAAACTGCATTAAAATAATTTGACTTCCGACTCATCTAAAAAAGATATTAAGGGATATTCGATAAATAGAAAATATATGGAAAGCATTAAATAGGGTCTACCTTGAAATAAATGGCCATATCTTCGTCAACAATTGCCCCATTTCAATTATAAAGGTGTTTTTAGAATTCACTCGATCTTTGGAACAAAACTGCATTAAAATAATTTGACTTCCGACTCATCTAAGAAAGATATTAAGGGATATTCGATAAATAGAAAATATATGGAAAGCATTAAATAGGGTCTACCTTGAAATAAATGGCCATATCTTCGTCAACAATTGCCCCATTTCAATTATAAAGGTGTTTTTAGAATTCACTTGATCTTTGGAACAAAACTGAATTAAAATAATTTGACTTCCGACTCATCTAAGAAAGATATTAAGGGATATTCCTTGATAAATAGAAAATATATGGAAAGCATTAAATAGGGTCTAACTTGAAATAAATGGCCATATCTTCGTCAAAAATTGCCCCATTTCAATTATAAAGGTGTTTTTAGAATTCGCTCGATCTTAAGAACAAAACTGCATTAAAATAATTTGACTTCCGATTCATCTAAGAAAGATATTAAAGGATATTCTTCGATAAATAGAAAATATATGGAAAGCATTAAATAGGGTCTACCTTGAAATAAATGGCCATATCTTCGTCAAAAATTACCCCATTTCAATTATAAAGGTGTTTTTAGAATTCACTCGATCTTTGGAAGAAAACTGCATTAAAATAATTTGACTCCGACTCATCTAAGAAAGATATTAAAGGATATTCTTCGATAAATAGAAAATATATGGAAAGCATTAAATGGCCATATCTTCGTCAACAATTGCCCCATTTCAATTATAAAGGTGTTTTTAGAATTCACTTGATCTTTGAAACAAAACTGCATTAAAATAATTTGACTTCCGACTCATCTAAAAAAGATATTAAGGGATATTCTTCGATAAATAGAAAATATATGGAAAGCATTAAATAGGGTCTACCTTGAAATAAATGGCCATATCTTCGTCAAAAATTGCCCCATTTCAATTATAAAGGTGTTTTTAGAATTCACTCGATCTTTGGAACAAAACTGCATTAAAATAATTTGACTTCCGACTCATCTAAGAAAGATATTAAGGGATATTCTTCGATAAATAGAAAATATATGGAAAGCATTAAATAGGGTCTACCTTGAAATAAATGGCCATATCTTCGTCAAAAATTACCCCATTTCAATTATAAAGGTGTTTTTAGAATTCGCTTGATCTTATGAACAAAACTGCATTAAAATAATTTGACTTCCGACTCATCTAAGAAAGATATTAAGGGATATTCTTCGATAAATAGAAAATATATGGAAAGCATTAAATAGGGTCTACCTTGAAATAAATGGCCATATCTTCGTCAAAAATTGCCCCATTTCAATTATAAAGGTGTTTTTAGAATTCACTCGATCTTTGGAAGAAAACTGCATTAACATAATTTGACTTCCGACTCATCTAAGAAAGATATTAAGGGATATTCGATAAATAGAAAATATATGGAAAGCATTAAATAGGCTCTACCTTGAAATAAATGGCCATATCTTCGTCTAAAATTGCCCCATTTCAATTATAAAGGTGTTTTTAGAATTTACTTGATCTTTGGAACAAAACTGCATTAAAATAATTTGACTTCCGACTCATCTAAGAAAGATATTAAGAGATATTCTTCGATAAATAGAAAATATATGGAAAGCATTAAATAGGGTCTACCTTGAAATAAATGGCCATATCTTCGTCAAAAATTGCTCCACTTCAATTATAAAGGTGTTTTTAGAATTCGCTTAATCTTTGAAACAAAACTGCATTAAAATAATTTGACTTCCGACTCATCTAAAAAAGATATTAAGGGATATTCTTCGATAAATAGAAAATATATGGAAAGCATTAAATAGGGTCTACCTTGAAATAAATGGCCATATCTTCGTCAAAAATTGCCCCATTTCAATTATAAAGGTGTTTTTAGAATTCACTCGATCTTTGGAACAAAACTGCATTAAAATAATTTGACTTCCGACTCATCTAAGAAAGATATTAAGGGATATTCTTCGATAAATAGAAAATATATGGAAAGCATTAAATAGGGTCTACATTGAAATAAATGGCCATATCTTCGTCAAAAATTGCCCCATTTCAATTATAAAGGTGTTTTTAGAATTCGCTCGATCTTTAAAACAAAACTGCATTAAAATAATTTGACTTCCGACTCATCTAAGAAAGATATTAAGGGATATTCTTCGATAAATAGAAAATATATGGAAAGCATTAAATAGGGTCTACCTTGAAATAAATGGCCATATCTTCGTCAAAAATTGCCCCATTTCAATTATAAAGGTGTTTTTATAATTCGCTTGATCTTTGAAACAAAACTGCATTAAAATAATTTGACGTCCGACTCATCTAAGAAAGATATTAAGGGATATTCTTCGATAAATAGAAAATATATGGAAAGCATTAAATAGGGTCTACCTTGAAATAAATGGCCATATCTTCGTCAAAAATTGCTGCATTTCAATTATTAAGGTGTTTTTAGAATTCACTCGATCTTTGGAAGAAAACTGCATTAAAATAATTTGACTTCCGACTCATCTAAGAAAGATATTAAGGGATATTCGATAAATAGAAAATATATGGAAAGCATTAAATAGGGTCTACCATGAAATAAATGGCCATATCTTCGTCAAAAATTGCCCCACTTCAATTATAAAGGTGTTTTTAGAATTCGCTTAATCTTTGAAACAAAACTGCATTAAAATAATTTGACTTCCAACTCATCTAAAAAAGATATTAAGGGATATTCTTCGATAAATAGAAAATATATGGAAAGCATTAAATAGGGTCTACCTTGAAATAAATGGCCATATCTTCGTCAAAAATTGCCCCATTTCAATTATAAAGGTGTTTTTAGAATTCACTTGATCTTTGGAAGAAAACTGCATTAAAATAATTTGACTTCCGACTCATCTAAGAAAGATATTAAGGGATATTCTTCGATAAATAGAAAATATATGGAAAGCATTAAATAGGGTCTACCTTGAAATAAATGGCCATATCTTCGTCAAAAATTGCCCCATTTCAATTATAAAGATGTTTTTAGAATTCACTCGATCTTTGGAACAAAACTGCATTAAAATAATTTGACTTCCGACTCATCTAAGAAAGATATTAAGGGATATTCTTCGATAAATAGAAAATATATGGAAAGCATTAAATAGGGTCTACCTTGAAATAAATGGCCATATCTTCGTCAAAAATTGCCCCACTTCAATTATAAAGGTGTTTTTAGAATTCGCTTAATCTTTGAAACAAAACTGCATTAAAATAATTTGACTTCCAACTCATCTAAAAAAGATATTAAGGGATATTCTTCGATAAATAGAAAATATATGGAAAGCATTAAATAGGGTCTACCTTGAAATAAATGGCCATATCTTCGTCAAAAATTTCCCCATTTCAATTATAAAGGTGTTTTTAGAATTCACTTGATCTTTGGAACAAAACTGAATTAAAATAATTTGACTTCCGACTCATCTAAGAAAGATATTAAGGGATATTCCTTGATAAATAGAAAATATATGGAAAGCATTAAATAGGGTCTAACTTGAAATAAATGGCCATATCTTCGTCAAAAATTGCCCCATTTCAATTATAAAGGTGTTTTTAGAATTCGCTCGATCTTTGGAACAAAACTGCATTAAAATAATTTGACTTCCGACTCATCTAAGAAAGATATTAAGAGATATTCTTCGATAAATAGAAAATATATGGAAAGCATTAAATGGCCATATCTTCGTCAACAATTGCCCCATTTCAATTATAAAGGTGTTTTTAGAATTCACTTGATCTTTGAAACAAAACTGCATTAAAATAATTTGACTTCCGACTCATCTAAAAAAGATATTAAGGGATATTCTTCGATAAATAGAAAATATATGGAAAGCATTAAATAGGGTCTACCTTGAAATAAATGGCCATATCTTCGTCAAAAATTTCCCCATTTCAATTATAAAGGTGTTTTTAGAATTCACTCGATCTTTGGAAGAAAACTGCATTAAAATAATTTGACTTCCGACTCATCTAAGAAAGATATTAAGGGATATTCTTCGATAAATAGAAAATATATGGAAAGCATTAAATAGGGTCTACCTTGAAATAAATGGCCATATCTTCGTCAAAAATTACCCCATTTCAATTATAAAGGTGTTTTTAGAATTCGCTTGATCTTTAGAACAAAACTGCATTAAAATAATTTGACTTCCGACTCATCTAAGAAAGATATTAAGGGATATTCTTCGATAAATAGAAAATATATGGAAAGCATTAAATAGGGTCTACCTTGAAATAAATGGCCATATCTTCGTCAAAAATTGCCCCATTTCAATTATAAAGGTGTTTTTAGAATTCACTCGATCTTTGGAAGAAAACTGCATTAACATAATTTGACTTCCGACTCATCTAAGAAAGATATTAAGGGATATTCGATAAATAGAAAATATATGGAAAGCATTAAATAGGCTCTACCTTGAAATAAATGGCCATATCTTCGTCTAAAATTGCCCCATTTCAATTATAAAGGTGTTTTTAGAATTCACTTGATCTTTGGAACAAAACTGCATTAAAATAATTTGACTTCCGACTCATCTAAGAAAGATATTAAGAGATATTCTTCGATAAATAGAAAATATATGGAAAGCATTAAATAGGGTCTACCTTGAAATAAATGGCCATATCTTCGTCAAAAATTGCTCCACTTCAATTATAAAGGTGTTTTTAGAATTCGCTTAATCTTTGAAACAAAACTGCATTAAAATAATTTGACTTCCGACTCATCTAAAAAAGATATTAAGGGATATTCTTCGATAAATAGAAAATATATGGAAAGCATTAAATAGGGTCTTCCTTGAAATAAATGGCCATATCTTCGTCAAAAATTGCCCCATTTCAATTATAAAGGTGTTTTTAGAATTCACTCGATCTTTGGAACAAAACTGCATTAAAATAATTTGACTTCCGACTCATCTAAGAAAGATATTAAGGGATATTCTTCGATAAATAGAAAATATATGGAAAGCATTAAATAGGGTCTACATTGAAATAAATGGCCATATCTTCGTCAAAAATTGCCCCATTTCAATTATAAAGGTGTTTTTAGAATTCGCTTGATCTTTAAAACAAAACTGCATTAAAATAATTTGACTTCCGACTCATCTAAGAAAGATATTAAGGGATATTCTTCGATAAATAGAAAATATATGGAAAGCATTAAATAGGGTCTACCTTGAAATAATTGGCCATATCTTCGTCAAAAATTGCCCCACTTCAATTATAAAGGTGTTTTTAGAATTCACTTGATCTTTGAAAGAAAACTGCATTAAAATAATTTGACTTCCGACTCATCTAAGAAAGATATTAAGGGATATTCTTCGATAAATAGAAAATATATGGAAAGCATTAAATAGACTCTACCTTGAAATAAATGGCCATATCTTCGTCAAAAATTGCTCCATTTCAATTATAAAGATGTTTTTAGAATTCACTTGATCTTTGAAACAAAACTGCATTAAAATAATTTGACTTCCGACTCATCTAAAAAAGATATTAAGGGATATTCTTCGATAAATAGAAAATATATGGAAAGCATTAAATAGGGTCTACCTTGAAATAAATGGCCATATCTTCGTCAAAAATTGCCCCACTTCAATTATAAAGGTGTTTTTAGAATTCGCTTAATCTTTGAAACAAAACTGCATTAAAATAATTTGACTTCCAACTCATCTAAAAAAGATATTAAGGGATATTCTTCGATAAATAGAAAATATATGGAAAGCATTAAATAGGGTCAACCTTGAAATAAATGGCCATATCTTCGTCAAAAATTGCCCCATTTCAATTATAAAGGTGTTTTTAGAATTCACTCGATCTTTGGAACAAATCTGCATTAAAATAATTTGACTTCCGACTCATCTAAGAAAGATATTAAGGGATATTCTTCGATAAATAGAAAATATATGGAAAGCATTAAATAGGGTCTACCTTGAAATAAATGGCCATATCTTCGTCAAAAATTGCCCCATTTCAATTATAAAGGTGTTTTTAGAATTCGCTTGATCTTTGAAACAAAACTGCATTAAAATAATTTGACTTCCGACTCATCTAAGAAAGATATTAAGGGATATTCTTCGATAAATAGAAAATATATGGAAAGCATTAAATAGGGTCTACCTTGAAATAAATGGCCATATCTTCGTCAAAAATTACCCCATTTCAATTATAAAGGTGTTTTTAGAATTCGCTTGATCTTAAGAACAAAACTGCATTAAAATAATTTGACTTCCGACTCATCTAAGAAAGATATTAAGGGATATTTGATAAATAGAAAATATATTGAAAGCATTAAATAGGGTCTACCTTGAAATAAATGGCCATATCTTCGTCAAAAATTGCCCCACTTCAATTATAAAGGTGTTTTTAGAATTCTCTTAATCTTTGAAACAAAACTGCATTAAAATAATTTGACTTCCGACTCATCTAAGAAAGATATTAAGGGATATTTGATAAATAGAAAATATATGGAAAGCATTAAATAGGGCTACCTTGAAATAAATGGCCATATCTTCGTCAAAAATTGCCCCATTTCAATTATAAAGGTGTTTTTAGAATTCACTTGATCTTTGGAAACAAACTGCATTAAAATAATTTGACTTCCGACTCATCTAAGAAAGATATTAAGGGATATTCTTCGATAAATAGAAAATATATGGAAAGCATTAAATAGGGTCTACCTTGAAATAAATGGCCATATCTTCATCTAAAATTGCCCAATTTCAATTATAAAGGTGTTTTTTGAATTCGCTTGATCTTTGGAACAAAACTGCATTAAAATAATTTGACTTCCGACTCATTTAAAAAAGATATTAAGGGATATTCTTCGATAAATAGAAAATATATGGAAAGCATTAAATAGGGTCTACCTTGAAATAAATGGCCATATCTTCGTCAAAAATTGCCCCATTTCAATTATAAAGGTGTTTTTAGAATTCACTTGATCAATGGAACAAAACTGCATTAAAATAATTTGACTTCCGACTCATCTAAAAAAGATATTAAGGGATATTCTTCGATAAATAGAAAATATATGGAAAGCATTAAATAGGGTCTACCTTGAAATAAACAGCCATATCTTCGTCAAAAATTGCCCTACTTCAATTATAAAGGTGTTTTTAGAATTCACTCAATCTTTGAAACAAAACTGCATTAAAATAATTTGACTTCCGACTCATCTAAGAAAGATATTAAGGGATATTCTTCGATAAATAGAAAATATATGGAAAGCATTAAATAGTGTCTACCTTGAAATAAATGGCCATATCTTCGTCAACAATTGCCCCATTTCAATTATAAAGGTGTTTTTAGAATTCACTTGATCTTTGGGACAAAACTGCATTAAAATAATTTGACTTCCGACTCATCTAAGAAAGATATTAAGGGATATTCTTCGATAAATAGAAAATATATGGAAAGCATTAAATAGGATCTACCTTGAAATAAATTGCCATATCTTCGTCAAAAATTGCCCCATTTCAATTATAAAAGTGTTTTTAGAATTCACGCGATCTTTGAAAGAAAACTGCATTAAAATAATTTGACTTCCGACTCATCTAAGAAAGATATTAAGGGATATTCGATAAATAGAAAATATATGGAAAGCATTAAATAGGGTCTACCTTGAAATAAATGGCCATATCTTCGTCAAAAATTGCCCCATTTCAATTATAAAGGTGTTTTTAGAATTCACTTGATCTTTGAAACAAAACTGCATTAAAATAATTTGACTTCCGACTCATCTCAAAAAGATATTAAGAGATATTCTTCGATAAATAGAAAATATATGGAAAGCATTAAATAGTGTCTACCTTGAAATAAATAGCCATATCTTCGTCAAAAATTGCCCCATTTCAATTATAAGGGTGTTTTTAGAATTCACTTGATCTTTGGAACAAAACTGCATTAAAATAATTTGACTTCCGACTCATCTAAGAAAGATATTAAGGGATATTCTTCGATAAATAGAAAATATATGGAAAGCATTAAATAGGGTCAACCTTGAAATAAATGGCCATATCTTCGTCAAAAATTGCCCCACTTCAATTATAAAGGTGTTTTTAGAATTCACTTGATCTTTGGAACAGATCTGCATTAAAATAATTTGACTTTCGACTCATCTAAGAAAGATATTAAGGGATATTCTTCGATAAATAGAAAATATATGGAAAGCATTAAATAGTGTCTACCTTGAAATAAATGGCCATATCTTCGTCAAAAATTGCCCCATTTCAATTATAAAGGTGTTTTTAGAATTCACTTGATCTTTGGAACAAAACTGCATTAAAATAATTTGACTTCCGACTCATCTAAGAAAGATATTAAGGGATATTCTTCGATAAATAGAAAATATATGGAAAGCATTAAATAGGGTCTGCCTTGAAATAAATGGCCATATCTTCGTCAAAAATTGCCCCATTTCAATTATAAAGATGTTTTTAGAATTCACTTGATCTTTGAAACAAAACTGAATTAAAATAATTTGACTTCCGACTCATCTCAGAAAGATATTAAGAGATATTCTTCGATAAATAGAAAATATATGGAAAGCATTAAATAGGGTCTACCTTGAAATAAATGGCCATATCTTCGTCAAAAATTGCCCCATTTCAATTATAAAGGTGTTTTTAAAATTCGCTCGATCTTAAGAACAAAACTGCATTAAAATAATTTGACTTTCGACTCATCTAAAAAAGATATTAAGGGATATTCTTCGATAAATAGAAAATATATGGAAAGCATTAAATAGGGTCTACCTTGAAATAAATGGCCATATCTTCGTCAAAAATTGCCCCACTTCAATTATAAAGGTGTTTTTAGAATTCGCTCGATCTTTGGAACAAAACTGCTTTAAAATAATTTGACTTCCGACTCATCTAAAAAAGATATTAAGGGATATTCTTCGATAAATAGAAAATATATGGAAAGCATTAAATAGGGTCTGCCTTGAAATAAATGGCCATATCTTCGTCAAAAATTGCCCCATTTCAATTATAAAGATGTTTTTAGAATTCACTTGATCTTTGAAACAAAACTGCATTAAAATAATTTGACTTCCGACTCATCTCAGAAAGATATTAAGAGATATTCTTCGATAAATAGAAAATATATGGAAAGCATTAAATAGTGTCTACCTTGAAATAAATAGCCATATCTTCGTCAAAAATTGCCCCATTTCAATTATAAAGGTGTTTTTAGAATTCACTCAATCTTTGAAACAAAACTGCATTAAAATAATTTGACTTCCGACTCATCTAAGAAAGATATTAAGGGATATTCTTCGATAAATAGAAAATATATGGAAAGCATTAAATAAGGTCAACCTTGAAATAAATGGCCATATCTTCGTCAAAAATTGCCCCATTTCAATTATAAAGGTGTTTTTAGAATTCACTTGATCTTTGGAACAGATCTGCATTAAAATAATTTGACTTTCGACTCATCTAAGAAAGATATTAAGGGATATTCTTCGATAAATAGAAAATATATGGAAAGCATTAAATAGTGTCTACCTTGAAATAAATGGCCATATCTTCGTCAAAAATTGCCCCATTTCAATTATAAAGGTGTTTTTAGAATTCACTTGATCTTTGGAACAAAACTGCATTAAAATAATTTGACTTCCGACTCATGTAAGAAAGATATTAAGGGATATTCTTTGATAAATAGAAAATATATGGAAAGCATTAAATAGGGTCTACCTTGAAATAAATGGCCATATCTTCGTCAAAAATTGCCCCACTTCAATTATAAAGGTGTTTTTAGAATTCGCTTAATCTTTGAAAAAAAACTGCATTAAAATAATTTGACTTCCGACTCATCTAAGAAAGATATTAAGGGATATTCTTCGATAAATAGAAAATATATGGAAAGCATTAAATAGGGTCTACCTTGAAATAAATGGCCATATCTTCGTCAAAAATTGCCCCATTTCAATTATAAAGATGTTTTTAGAATTCACTCGATCTTTGGAACAAAACTGCATTAAAATAATTTGACTTCCGACTCATCTAAGAAAGATATTAAGGGATATTCGATAAATAGAAAATATATGGAAAGCATTAAATAGGGTCTACCTTGAAATAAATGGCCATATCTTCGTCAACAATTGCCCCATTTCAATTATAAAGGTGTTTTTAGAATTCACTTGATCTTTGGAACAAAACTGAATTAAAATAATTTGACTTCCGACTCATCTAAGAAAGATATTAAGGGATATTCCTTGATAAATAGAAAATATATGGAAAGCATTAAATAGGGTCTACCTTGAAATAAATGGCCATATCTTCGTCAAAAATTGCCCCATTTCAATTATAAAGGTGTTTTTAGAATTCACTCAATCTTTGGAACAAAACTGCATTAAAATAATTTGACTTCCGACTCATCTAAAAAAGATATTAAGGGATATTCTTCGATAAATAGAAAATATATGGAAAGCATTAAATAGGGTCTACCTTGAAATAAATGGCCATATCTTCGTCAAAAATTGCCCCATTTCAATTATAAAGGTGTTTTTAGAATTCGCTCGATCTTAAGAACAAAACTGCATTAAAATAATTTGACTTCCGATTCATCTAAGAAAGATATTAGAGGATATTCTTCGATAAATAGAAAATATATGGAAAGCATTAAATAGGGTCTACCTTGAAATAAATGGCCATATCTTTCGTCAACAATTGCCCCATTTCAATTATAAAGGTGCTTTTAGAATTCACTTGATCTTTGGGAAGAAAACTGCATTAAAATAATTTGACTTCCGACTCATCTAAGATAGATATTAAAGGGATATTCGATAAATAGAAAATATATGGAAAGCATTAAATGGCCATATCTTCGTCAACAATTGCCCCATTTCAATTATAAAGGTGTTTTTAGAATTCACTTGATCTTTGAAACAAAACTGCATTAAAATAATTTGACTTCCGACTCATCTAAAAAAGATATTAAGGGATATTCTTCGATAAATAGAAAATATATGGAAAGCATTAAATAGGGTCTACCTTGAAATAAATGGCCATATCTTCGTCAACAATTGCCCCATTTCAATTATAAAGGTGTTTTTAGAATTCACTTGATCTTTGGAACAAAACTGCATTAAAATAATTTGACTTCCGACTCATCTAAGAAAGATATTAAGGGATATTCTTCGATAAATAGAAAATATATGGAAAGCATTAAATAGGGTCTACCTTGAAATAAATGGCCATATCTTCGTCAAAAATTGCCCCACTTCAATTATAAAGGTGTTTTTAGAATTCGCTTAATCTTTGAAAAAAAACTGCATTAAAATAATTTGACTTCCGACTCATCTAAGAAAGATATTAAGGGATATTCGATAAATAGAAAATATATGGAAAGCATTAAATAGGGTCTACCTTGAAATAAATGGCCATATCTTCGTCAAAAATTGCCCCATTTCAATTATAAAGATGTTTTTAGAATTCACTCGATCTTTGGAACAAAACTGCATTAAAATAATTTGACTTCCGACTCATCTAAGAAAGATATTAAGGGATATTCGATAAATAGAAAATATATGGAAAGCATTAAATAGGGTCTACCTTGAAATAAATGGCCATATCTTCGTCAACAATTGCCCCATTTCAATTATAAAGGTGTTTTTAGAATTCACTTGATCTTTGGAAGAAAACTGCATTAAAATAATTTGACTTCCGACTCATCTAAGAAAGATATTAAGGGATATTCGATAAATAGAAAATATATGGAAAGCATTAAATAGGGTCTACCTTGAAATAAATGGCCATATCTTCGTCAAAAATTGCCCCATTTCAATTATAAAGGTGTTTTTAGAATTCACTCAATCTTTGGAACAAAACTGCATTAAAATAATTTGACTTCCGACTCATCTAAAAAAGATATTAAGGGATATTCTTCGATAAATAGAAAATATATGGAAAGCATTAAATAGGGTCTACCTTGAAATAAATGGCCATATCTTCGTCAAAAATTGCCCCATTTCAATTATAAAGGTGTTTTTAGAATTCGCTCGATCTTAAGAACAAAAGTGCATTAAAATAATTTGACTTCCGATTCATCTAAGAAAGATATTAGAGGATATTCTTCGATAAATAGAAAATATATGGAAAGCATTAAATAGGGTCTACCTTGAAATAAATGGCCATATCTTCGTCAAAAATTGCCCCATTTCAATTATAAAGGTGTTTTTAGAATTCACTCGATCTTTGGAAGAAAACTGCATTAAAATAATTTGACTTCCGACTCATCTAAGAAAGATATTAAGAGATATTCTTCGATAAATAGAAAATATATGGAAAGCATTAAATGGCCATATCTTCGTCAACAATTGCCCCATTTCAATTATAAAGGTGTTTTTAGAATTCACTTGATCTTTGAAACAAAACTGCATTAAAATAATTTGACTTCCGACTCATCTAAAAAAGATATTAAGGGATATTCTTCGATAAATAGAAAATATATGGAAAGCATTAAATAGGGTCTACCTTGAAATAAATGGCCATATCTTCGTCAACAATTGCCCCATTTCAATTATAAAGGTGTTTTTAGAATTCACTTGATCTTTGGAACAAAACTGCATTAAAATAATTTGACTTCCGACTCATCTAAAAAAGATATTAAGGGATATTCGATAAATAGAAAATATATGGAAAGCATTAAATAGGGTCTACCTTGAAATAAATGGCCATATCTTCGTCAAAAATTGCCCCATTTCAATTATAAAGGTGTTTTTAGAATTCGCTTGATCTTTGGAACAAAACTGAATTAAAATAATTTGACTTCCGACTCATCTAAGAAAGATATTAAGGGATATTCTTCGATAAATAGAAAATATATGGAAAGCATTAAATAGGGTCTACCTTCAAATAAATAGCCATGTCTTCGTCAAAAATTTGCCCCAGTTCAATTATAAAGGTGTTTTTAGAATTCGCTCGATCTTTAGAACAAAACTGCATTAAAATAATTTGACTTCCGACTCATCTACGAAAGATATTAAGGGATATTATTTGATAAATAGAAAATATATGGAAAGCATTAAATAGTGTCTACCTTGAAATAAATGGCCATATCTTCGTCAAAAAATTGCCCCATTTCAATTATAAAGGTGTTTTTAGAATTCACTTGATCTTTGGAACAAAACTGCATTAAAATAATTTGACTTCCGACTCATCTAAGAAAGATATTAAGGGATATTCTTCGATAAATAGAAAATATATGGAAAGCATTAAATAGGGTCTACCTTGAAATAAATGGCCATATCTTCGTCAAAAATTGTCCCATTTCAATTATAAAGGTGTTTTTAGAATTCGCTTAATCTTTGAAAAAAAACTGCATTAAAATAATTTGACTTCCGACTCATCTAAGAAAGATATTAAGGGATATTCTTCGATAAATAGAAAATATATGGAAAGCATTAAATAGGGTCTACCTTGAAATAAATGGCCATATCTTCGTCAAAAATTGCCCCATTTCAATTATAAAGATGTTTTTAGAATTCACTCGATCTTTGGAACAAAACTGCATTAAAATAATTTGACTTCCGACTCATCTAAGAAAGATATTAAGGGATATTCGATAAATAGAAAATATATGGAAAGCATTAAATAGGGTCTACCTTGAAATAAATGGCCATATCTTCGTCAACAATTGCCCCATTTCAATTATAAAGGTGTTTTTAGAATTCACTTGATCTTTGGAAGAAAACTGCATTAAAATAATTTGACTTCCGACTCATCTAAGAAAGATATTAAGGGATATTCGATAAATAGAAAATATATGGAAAGCATTAAATAGGGTCTACCTTGAAATAAATGGCCATATCTTCGTCAAAAATTGCCCCATTTCAATTATAAAGGTGTTTTTAGAATTCACTTGATCTTTGGAACAAAACTGCATTAAAATAATTTGACTTCCGACTCATCTAAAAAAGATATTAAGGGATATTCTTCGATAAATAGAAAATATATGGAAAGCATTAAATAGGGTCTACCTTGAAATAAATGGCCATATCTTCGTCAAAAATTGCCCCATTTCAATTATAAAGGTGTTTTTAGAATTCGCTCGATCTTAAGAACAAAACTGCATTAAAATAATTTGACTTCCGATTCATCTAAGAAAGATATTAGAGGATATTCTTCGATAAATAGAAAATATATGGAAAGCATTAAATGGCCATATCTTCGTCAACAATTGCCCCATTTCAATTATAAAGGTGTTTTTAGAATTCACTTGATCTTTGGAAGAAAACTGCATTAAAATAATTTGACTTCCGACTCATCTAAGAAAGATATTAAGAGATATTCTTCGATAAATAGAAAATATATGGAAAGCATTAAATGGCCATATCTTCGTCAACAATTGCCCCATTTCAATTATAAAGGTGTTTTTAGAATTCACTTGATCTTTGAAACAAAACTGCATTAAAATAATTTGACTTCCGACTCATCTAAAAAAGATATTAAGGGATATTCTTCGATAAATAGAAAATATATGGAAAGCATTAAATAGGGTCTACCTTGAAATAAATGGCCATATCTTTCGTCAACAATTGCCCCATTTCAATTATAAAGGTGCTTTTAGAATTCACTTGATCTTTGGGAAGAAAACTGCATTAAAATAATTTGACTTCCGACTCATCTAAGATAGATATTAAAGGGATATTCGATAAATAGAAAATATATGGAAAGCATTAAATAGGGTCTACCTTGCAAATAAATGGCCATATCTTCGTCAAAAATTGCCCCATTTCAATTATAAAGGTGTTTTTAGAATTCACTTGATCTTTGGAAGAAAACTGCATTAAAATAATTTGACTTCCGATTCATCTAAGAAAGATATTAAAGGATATTCTTCGATAAATAGAAAATATATGGAAAGCATTAAATAGGGTCTACCTTGAAATAAATGGCCATATCTTCGTCAAAAATTACCCCATTTCAATTATAAAGGTGTTTTTAGAATTCACTCGATCTTTGGAAGAAAACTGCATTAAAATAATTTGACTTCCGACTCATCTAAGAAAGATATTAAGAGATATTCTACGATAAATAGAAAATATATGGAAAGCATTAAATGGCCATATCTTCGTCAACAATTGCCCCATTTCAATTATAAAGGTGTTTTTAGAATTCACTTGATCTTTGAAACAAAACTGCATTAAAATAATTTGACTTCCGACTCATCTAAAAAAGATATTAAGGGATATTCTTCGATAAATAGAAAATATATGGAAAGCATTAAATAGGGTCTACCTTGAAATAAATGGCCATATCTTCGTCAAAAATTGCCCCATTTCAATTATAAAGGTGTTTTTAGAATTCACTCGATCTTTGGAACAAAACTGCATTAAAATAATTTGACTTCCGACTCATCTAAGAAAGATATTAAGGGATATTCTTCGATAAATAGAAAATATATGGAAAGCATTAAATAGGGTCTACCTTGAAATAAATGGCCATATCTTCGTCAAAAATTGCCCCATTTCAATTATAAAGGTGTTTTTAGAATTCGCTTGATCTTAAGAACAAAACTGCATTAAAATAATTTGACTTCCGACTCATCTAAGAAAGATATTAAGGGATATTCTTCGATAAATAGAAAATATATGGAAAGCATTAAATAGGGTCTACCTTGAAATAAATGGCCATATCTTCGTCAAAAATTGCCCCATTTCAATTATAAAGGTGTTTTTAGAATTCACTTGATCTTTGGAACAAAACTGCATTAAAATAATTTGACTTCCGACTCATCTAAGAAAGATATTAAGAGATATTCTTCGATAAATAGAAAATATATGGAAAGCATTAAATAGGGTCTACCTTGAAATAAATGGCCATATCTTCGTCAAAAATTGCTCCACTTTAATTATAAAGGTGTTTTTAGAATTCGCTTAATCTTTGAAACAAAACTGCATTAAAATAATTTGACTTCCGACTCATCTAAAAAAGATATTAAGGGATATTCTTCGATAAATAGAAAATATATGGAAAGCATTAAATAGGGTCTACCTTGAAATAAATGGCCATATCTTCGTCAAAAATTGCCCCATTTCAATTATAAAGGTGTTTTTAGAATTCACTCGATCTTTGGAACAAAACTGCATTAAAATAATTTGACTTCCGACTCATCTAAGAAAGATATTAAGGGATATTCTTCGATAAATAGAAAATATATGGAAAGCATTAAATAGGGTCTACATTGAAATAAATGGCCATATCTTCGTCAAAAATTGCCCCATTTCAATTATAAAGGTGTTTTTAGAATTCGCTCGATCTTTAAAACAAAACTGCATTAAAATAATTTGACTTCCGACTCATCTAAGAAAGATATTAAGGGATATTCTTCGATAAATAGAAAATATATGGAAAGCATTAAATAGGGTCTACCTTGAAATAAATAGCCATATCTTCGTCAAAAATTGCCCCACTTCAATTATAAAGGTGTTTTTAGAATTCACTTAATCTTTGAAACAAAACTGCATTAAAATAATTTGACTTCCGACTCATCTAAGAAAGATATTAAGGGATATTCTTCGATAAATAGAAAATATATGGAAAGCATTAAATAGGGTCTACCTTGAAATAAATGGCCATATCTTCGTCAAAAATTGCTGCATTTCAATTATTAAGGTGTTTTTAGAATTCACTCGATCTTTGGAAGAAAACTGCATTAAAATAATTTGACTTCCGACTCATCTAAGAAAGATATTAAGGGATATTCGATAAATAGAAAATATATGGAAAGCATTAAATAGGGTCTACCTTGAAATAAATGGCCATATCTTCGTCAAAAATTGCCCCACTTCAATTATAAAGGTGTTTTTAGAATTCGCTTAATCTTTGAAACAAAACTGCATTAAAATAATTTGACTTTCAACTCATCTAAAAAAGATATTAAGGGATATTCTTCGATAAATAGAAAATATATGGAAAGCATTAAATAGGGTCTACCTTGAAATAAATGGCCATATCTTCGTCAAAAATTGCCCCATTTCAATTATAAAGGTGTTTTTAGAATTCACTTGATCTTTGGAAGAAAACTGCATTAAAATAATTTGACTTCCGACTCATCTAAGAAAGATATTAAGGGATATTCTTTGATAAATAGAAAATATATGGAAAGCATTAAATAGGGTCTACCTTGAAATAAATGGCCATATCTTCGTCAAAAATTGCCCCATTTCAATTATAAAGATGTTTTTAGAATTCACTTGATCTTTGGAACAAAACTGCATTAAAATAATTTGCCTTCCAACTCATCTAAGAAAGATATTAAGGGATATTCTTCGATAAATAGAAAATATATGGAAAGCATTAAATAGGGTCTACCTTGAAATAAATGGCCATATCTTCGTCAAAAATTGCCCCACTTCAATTATAAAGGTGTTTTTAGAATTCGCTTAAGCTTTGAAACAAAACTGCATTAAAATAATTTGACTTCCAACTCATCTAAAAAAGATATTAAGGGATATTCTTCGATAAATAGAAAATATATGGAAAGCATTAAATAGGGTCTACCTTGAAATAAATGGCCATATCTTCGTCAAAAATTGCCCCATTTCAATTATAAAGGTGTTTTTAGAATTCACTTGATCTTTGGAACAAAACTGCATTAAACTAATTTGACTTCCGACTCATCTAAGAAAGATATTAAGGGATATTCTTCGATAAATAGAAAATATATGGAAAGCATTAAATAGGGTCTACCTTGAAATAAATGGCCATATCTTCGTCAAAAATTGCCCCATTTCAATTATAAAGGTGTTTTTAGAATTCGCTTGATCTTTGAAACAAAACTGCATTAAAATAATTTGACTTCCGACTCATCTAAGAAAGATATTAAGGGATATTCTTTGATAAATAGAAAATATATGGAAAGCATTAAATAGGGTCTACCTTGAAATAAATGGCCATATCTTCGTCAAAAATTGCCCCATTTCAATTATAAAGGTGTTTTTAGAATTCACTCGATCTTTGGAACAAAACTGCATTAAAATAATTTGACTTCCGACTCATCTAAGAAAGATATTAAGGGATATTTGATAAATAGAAAATATATTGAAAGCATTAAATAGGGTCTACCTTGAAATAAATGGCCATATCTTCGTCAAAAATTGCCCCACTTCAATTATAAAGGTGTTTTTAGAATTCTCTTAATCTTTGAAACAAAACTGCATTAAAATAATTTGACTTCCGACTCATCTAAAAAAGATGTTAAGGGATATTCTTCGATAAATAGAAAATATATGGAAAGCATTAAATAGGGTCAACCTTGAAATAAATGGCCATATCTTCGTCAAAAATTGCCCGACTTCAATTATAAAGGTGTTTTTAGAATTCACTCAATCTTTGGAACAAAACTGCATTAAAATAATTTGACTTCCGACTCATCTAAGAACGATATTAAGGGATATTCTTCGATAAATAGAAAATATATGGAAAGCATTAAATAGGGTCTACCTTGAAATAAATGGCCATATCTTCGTCAAAAATTGCCCCATTTCAATTATAAAGATGTTTTTAGAATTCGCTTGATCTTTGGAACAAAACTGCATTAAAATAATATGACTTCCGACTCATCTAAGAAAGATATTAAGGGATATTCTTCGATAAATAGAAAATATATGGAAAGCATTAAATAGGGTCTACCTTGAAATAAATGGCCATATCTTCGTCAAAAATTGCCCCATTTCAATTATAAAGGTGTTTTTAGAATTCACTTGATCTTTGGAACCAAACTGCATTAAAATAATTTGACTTCCGACTCATCTAAGAAAGATATTAAGGGATATTCTTTGATTAATAGAAAATATATGGAAAGCATTAAATAGGGTCAACCTTGAAATAAATGGCCATATCTTCATCTAAAGTTGCCCAATTTCAATTATGAAGGTGTTTTTTGAATTCGCTTGATCTTTGAAACAAAACTGCATTAAAATAATTTGACTTCCGACTCATCTAAAAAAGATATTAAGGGATATTCTTCGATAAATAGAAAATATATGGAAAGCATTAAATAGGGTCTACCTTGAAATAAATGGCCATATCTTCGTCAAAAATTGCCCCATTTCAATTATAAAGGTGTTTTTAGAATTCACTTGATCTTTGGAACAAAACTGCATTAAAATAATTTGACTTCCGACTCATCTAAAAAAGATATTAAGGGATATTCTTCGATAAATAGAAAATATATGGAAAGCATTAAATAGGGTCTACCTTGAAATAAACAGCCATATCTTCGTCAAAAATTGCCCCACTTCAATTATAAAGGTGTTTTTAGAATTCACTCAATCTTTGAAACAAAACTGCATTAAAATAATTTGACTTCCGACTCATCTAAGAAAGATATTAAGGGATATTCTTCGATAAATAGAAAATATATGGAAAGCATTAAATAGTGTCTACCTTGAAATAAATGGCCATATCTTCGTTAAAAATTGCCCCATTTCATTTATAAAGGTGTTTTTAGAATTCGCTTAATCTTTGAAACAAAACTGCATTAAAATAATTTGACTTCCGACTCTTCTAAGAAAGATATTAAGGGATATTCTTCGATAAATAGAAAATATATGGAAAGCATTAAATAGGATCTACCTTGAAATAAATTGCCATATCTTCGTCAAAAATTGCCCCATTTCAATTATAAAGGTGTTTTTAGAATTCACCCGATCTTTGAAAGAAAACTGCATTAAAATAATTTGACTTCCGACTCATCTAAGAAAGATATTAAGGGATATTCGATAAATAGAAAATATATGGAAAGCATTAAATAGGGTCTACCTTGAAATAAATGGCCATATCTTCGTCAAAAATTGCCCCATTTCAATTATAAAGGTGTTTTTAGAATTCGCTTGATCTTTGGAACAAAACTGCATTAAAATAATTTGACTTCCGACTCATCTAAAAAAGATATTAAGGGATATTCTTCGATAAATAGAAAATATATGGAAAGCATTAAATAGGGTCTACCTTGAAATAAACAGCCATATCTTCGTCAAAAATTGCCCCACTTCAATTATAAAGGTGTTTTTAGAATTCACTCAATCTTTGAAACAAAACTGCATTAAAATAATTTGACTTCCGACTCATCTAAGAAAGATATTAAGGGATATTCTTCGATAAATAGAAAATATATGGAAAGCATTAAATAGTGTCTACCTTGAAATAAATGGCCATATCTTCGTTAAAAATGGCCCCATTTCATTTATAAAGGTGTTTTTAGAATTCGCTTAATCTTTGAAACAAAACTGCATTAAAATAATTTGACTTCCGACTCTTCTAAGAAAGATATTAAGGGATATTCTTCGATAAATAGAAAATATATGGAAAGCATTAAATAGGATCTACCTTGAAATAAATTGCCATATCTTCGTCAAAAATTGCCCCATTTCAATTATAAAGGTGTTTTTAGAATTCACTCGATCTTTGAAAGAAAACTGCATTAAAATAATTTGACTTCCGACTCATCTAAGAAAGATATTAAGGGATATTCGATAAATAGAAAATATATGGAAAGCATTAAATAGGGTCTACCTTGAAATAAATGGCCATATCTTCGTCAAAAATTGCCCCATTTCAATTATAAAGGTGTTTTTAGAATTCGCTTGATCTTTGGAACAAAACTGCATTAAAATAATTTGACTTCCGACTCATCTAAAAAAGATATTAAGGGATATTCTTCGATAAATAGAAAATATATGGAAAGCATTAAATAGGGTCTACCTTGAAATAAACAGCCATATCTTCGTCAAAAATTGCCCCACTTCAATTATAAAGGTGTTTTTAGAATTCGCTTAATCTTTGAAACAAAACTGCATTAAAATAATTTGACTTCCGACTCATCTAAGAAAGATATTAAGGGATATTCTTCGATAAATAGAAAATATATGGAAAGCATTAAATAGTGTCTACCTTGAAATAAATGGCCATATCTTCGTTAAAAATGGCCCCATTTCATTTATAAAGGTGTTTTTAGAATTCGCTTAATCTTTGAAACAAAACTGCATTAAAATAATTTGACTTCCGACTCATCTAAGAAAGATATTAAGGGATATTCGATAAATAGAAAATATATGGAAAGCATTAAATAGGATCTACCTTGAAATAAATTGCCATATCTTCGTCAAAAATTGCCCCATTTCAATTATAAAGGTGTTTTTAGAATTCACTCGATCTTTGAAAGAAAACTGCATTAAAATAATTTGACTTCCGACTCATCTAAGAAAGATATTAAGGGATATTCGATAAATAGAAAATATATGGAAAGCATTAAATAGGGTCTACCTTGAAATAAATGGCCATATCTTCGTCAAAAATTGCCCCATTTCAATTATAAAGGTGTTTTTAGAATTCGCTTGATCTTTGGAACAAAACTGCATTAAAATAATTTGACTTCCGACTCATCTAAGAAAGATATTAAGGGATATTCTTCGATAAATAGAAAATATATGGAAAGCATTAAATAGGGTCAACCTTGAAATAAATGGCCATATCTTCGTCAAAAATTGCCCCATTTCAATTATAAAGGTGTTTTTAGAATTCGCTTGATCTTTGAAACAAAACTGCATTAAAATAATTTGACTTCCGACTCATCTAAGAAAGATATTAAGGGATATTTGATAAATAGAAAATATATTGAAAGCATTAAATAGGGTCTACCTTGAAATAAATGGCCATATCTTCGTCAAAAATTGCCCCATTTCAATTATAAAGGTGTTTTAAGAATTCGCTTGATCTTAAGAACAAAACTGCATTAAAATAATTTGACTTCCGACTCATCTAAGAAATATATTAAGGGATATTCTTCGATAAATAGAAAATATATGGAAAGCATTAAATAGGGTCTACCTTGAAATAAATGGCCATATCTTCGTCAAAAATTGGCCCATTTCAATTATAAAGGTGTTTTTAGAATTCACTCGATCTTTGGAAGAAAACTGCATTAACATAATTTGACTTCCGACTCATCTAAGAAAGATATTAAGGGATATTCGATAAATAGAAAATATATGGAAAGCATTAAATAGGGTCTACCTTGAAATAAATGGCCATATCTTCGTCAAAAATTGCCCCACTTCAATTATAAAGGTGTTTTTAGAATTCGCTTAATCTTTGAAACCAAACTGCATTAAAATAATTTGACTTCCGACTCATCTAAAAAAGATATTAAGGGATATTCTTCGATAAATAGAAAATATATGGAAAGCATTAAATAGGGTCTACCTTGAAATAAATGGCCATATCTTCGTCAAAAATTGCCCCATTTCAATTATAAAGGTGTTTTTAGAACATCTTTGGAACAAAACTGCATTAAAATAATATGACTTCCGACTCATCTAAAAAAGATATTAAGAGATATTCTTCGATAAATAGAAAATATATGGAAAGCATTAAATAGGGTCAACCTTGAAATAAATGGCCATATCTTCGTCAAAAATTGCCCCATTTCAATTATAAAGGTGTTTTTAGAATTCGCTTGATCTTTGAATCAAAACTGCATTAAAATAATTTGACTTCCGACTCATCTAAGAAAGATATTAAGGGATATTCTTCGATAAATAGAAAATATATGGAAAGCATTAAATAGGGTCTACCTTGAAATAAATGACCATATCTTCGTCAAAAATTGCCCCATTTCAATTATAAAGGTGTTTTAAGAATTCGCTTGATCTTAAAAACAAAACTGCATTAAAATAATTTGACTTCCGACTCATCTAAGAAATATATTAAGGGATATTCTTCGATAAATAGAAAATATATGGAAAGCATTAAATAGGGTCTACCTTGAAATAAATGGCCATATCTTCGTCAAAAATTGGCCCATTTCAATTATAAAGGTGTTTTTAGAATTCACTCGATCTTTGAAAGAAAACTGCATTAACATAATTTGACTTCCGACTCATCTAAGAAAGATATTAGGGGATATTCGATAAATAGAAAATATATGGAAAGCATTAAATAGGGTCTACCTTGAAATAAATGGCCATATCTTCGTCAAAAATTGCCCCACTTCAATTATAAAGGTGTTTTTAGAATTCGCTTAATCTTTGAAACAAAACTGCATTAAAATAATTTGACTTCCGACTCATCTAAAAAAGATATTAAGGGATATTCTTCGATAAATAGAAAATATATGGAAAGCATTAAATAGGGTCTACCTTGAAATAAATGGCCATATCTTCGTCAAAAATTGCCCCATTTCAATTATAAAGGTGTTTTTAGAATTCACTTGATCTTTAAAAACAAACTGCATTAAAATAATTTGACTTCCGACTCATCTAAAAAAGATATTAAGGGATATTCTTCGATAAATAGAAAATATATGGAAAGCATTAAATAGGGTCTACCTTGAAATAAATGGCCATATCTTCGTCAAAAATTGCCCCATTTCAATTATAAAGGTGTTTTTAGAATTCACTTGATCTTTGGAACAAAACTGCATTAAAATAATTTGACTTCCGACTCATCTAAGAAAGATATTAAGGGATATTCTTCGATAAATAGAAAATATATGGAAAGCATTAAATAGGGTCAACCTTGAAATGAATGGCCATATCTTCGTCAAAAATTGCCCCATTTCAATTATAAAGGTGTTTTTAGAATTCACTTGATCTTTGAAAACAAACTGCATTAAAATAATTTGTTTTCCGACTCATCTAAGAAAGATATTAAGGGATATTCTTCGATAAATAGAAAATATATGGAAAGCATTAAATAGGGTCTACCTTGAAATAAATGGCCATATCTTCATCTAAAATTGCCCAATTTCAATTATAAAGGTGTTTTTAGAATTCACTTGATCTTTGGAACAAAACTGCATTAAAATAATTTGACTTCCGACTCATCTAAGAAAGATATTAAGGGATATTCGATAAATAGAAAATATATGGAAAGCATTAAATAGGGTCTACCTTGAAATAAATGGCCATATCTTCGTCAAAAATTGCCCCATTTCAATTATAAAGATGTTTTTAGAATTCACTCGATCTTTGGAAGAAAACTGCAATAAAATAATTTGACTTCCGACTCATCTAAGAAAGATATTAAGGGATATTCGATAAATAGAAAATATATGGAAAGCATTAAATAGGGTCTACCTTGAAATAAATGGCCATATCTTCGTCAAAAATTGCCCCATTTCAATTATAAAGGTGTTTTTAGAATTCACTTGATCTTTGGAACAAAACTGCATTAAAATAATTTGACTTCCGACTCATCTAAGAAATATATTAAGGGATATTCTTCGATAAATAGAAAATATATGGAAAGCATTAAATAGGGTCTACCTTGAAATAAATGGCCATATCTTCGTCAAAAATTGCCCCATTTCAATTATAAAGGTGTTTTTAGAATTCACTTGATCTTTGGAACAAAACTGCATTAAAATAATTTGACTTCCGACTCATCTAAGAAAGATATTAAGGGATATTCTTCGATAAATAGAAAATATATGGGAAAGCATTAAATAGGGTCTACCTTGAAATAAATGGCCATATCTTCGTCAAAAATTGCCCCATTTCAATTATAAAGGTGTTTTTAGAATTCACTTGATCTTTGAAAACAAACTGCATTAAAATAATTTGACTTCCGACTCATCTAAGAAAGATATTAAGGGATATTCTTCGATAAATAGAAAATATATGGAAAGCATTAAATAGGGTCTACCTTGAAATAAATGGCCATATCTTCGTCAAAAATTGCCCCATTTCAATTATAAAGATGTTTTTAGAATTCACTCGATCTTTGGAAGAAAACTTCAATAAAATAATTTGACTTCCGACTCATCTAAGAAAGATATTAAGGGATATTCGATAAATAGGAAATATATGGAAAGCATTAAATAGGGTCTACCTTGAAATAAATGGCCATATCTTCGTCAAAAATTGCCCCATTTCAATTATAAAGGTGTTTTTAGAATTCGCTTGATATTTGGAACAAAACTGCATTAAAATAATTTGACTTTCGACTCATCTAAGAAAGATATTAAGGGATATTCTTCGATAAACAGAAAATATATGGAAAGCATTAAATAGGGTCTACCTTGAAATAAATGGCCATATCTTCGTCAAAAATTGCCCCATTTCAATTATAAAGGTGTTTTTAGAATTCACTTGATCTTTGGAACAAAACTGCATTAATATAATTTGACTTCCGACTCATCTAAGAAAGATATTAAGGGATATTCTTCGATAAATAGAAAATATATGGAAAGCATTAAATAGGGTCTACCTTGAAATAAATGGCCATATCTTCGTCAAAAATTGCCCCATTTCAATTATAAAGGTGTTTTTAGAATTCACTTGATCTTTGAAACAAAACTGCATTAAAATAATTTGACTTCCGACTCATCTAAGAAAGATATTAAGGGATATTCTTCGATAAACAGAAAATATATGGAAAGCATTAAATAGGGTCTACCTTGAAATAAATGGCCATATCTTCGTCAAAAATTGCCCCATTTCAATTATAAAGGTGTTTTTAGAATTCGCTCGATCTTTGAAACAAAACTGCATTAAAATAATTTGACTTCCGACTCATCTAAGAAAGATATTAAGGGATATTCTTCGATAAATAGAAAATATATGGAAAGCATTAAATAGGGTCTACCTTGAAATAAATAGCCATATCTTCGTCAAAAATTGCCCCACTTCAATTATAAAGGTGTTTTTAGAATTCGCTTAATCTTTGAAACAAAACTGCATTAAAATAATTTGACTTCCGACTCATCTAAGAAAGATATTAAGGGATATTCTTCGATAAACAGAAAATATATGGAAAGCATTAAATAGGGTCTACCTTGAAATAAATGGCCATATCTTCGTCAAAAATTGCCCCATTTCAATTATAAAGGTGTTTTTAGAATTCACTTGATCTTTGGAACAAAACTGCATTAATATAATTTGACTTCCGACTCATCTAAGAAAGATATTAAGGGATATTCTTCGATAAATAGAAAATATATGGAAAGCATTAAATAGGGTCTACCTTGAAATAAATGGCCATATCTTCGTCAAAAATTGCCCCATTTCAATTATAAAGGTGTGTTTAGAATTCACTTGATCTTTGAAACAAAACTGCATTAAAATAATTTGACTTCCGACTCATCTAAGAAAGATATTAAGGGATATTCTTCGATAAATAGAAAATATATGGAAAGCATTAAATAGGCTCTACCTTGAAATAAATGGCAATATCTTCGTCAAAAATTGCCCCACTTCAATTATAAAGGTGTTTTTAGAATTCGCTTGATCTTTGGAACAAAACTGCATTAAAATAATTTGACTTCCGACTCATCTAAGAAAGATATTAAGGGATATTCGATAAATAGAAAATATATGGAAAGCATTAAATAGGACCTACCTTGAAATAAATGGCCATATCTTCGTCAAAAATTGCCCCACTTCAATTATAAAGGTGTTTTTAGAATTCGCTCGATCTTTGAAACAAAACTGCATTAAAATAATTTGACTTCCGACTCATCTAAGAAAGATATTAAGGGATATTCTTCGATAAATAGAAAATATATGGAAAGCATAAAAAAGGACTACCTTGAAATAAATGGCCATATCTTCATCTAAAACTGCCCAATTTCAATTATAAAGGTGTTTTTAGAATTCGCTTGATCTTTGGAACAAAGCTGCTTTAAAATAATTTGACTTCCGACTCATCTAAGAAAGATATTAAGGGATATTCTTCGATAAATAGAAAATATATGGAAAGCATTAAATAGGGTCTACCTTGAAATAAATGGTCATATCTTCGTCAAAAATTGCCCCATTTCAATTATAAAGGTGTTTTTAGAATTCACTTAATCTTTGGAACAAAACTGCATTAAAATAATTTGACTTTCGACTCATCTAAAAAAGATATTAAGGGATATTCTTCGATAAATAGAAAATATATGGAAAGCATTAAATAGGGTCAACCTTGAAATAAATGGCCATATCTTCGTCAAAAATTACCCCACTTCAATTATAAAGGTGTTTTTAGAATTCGCTCGATCTTTGGGACAAAACTGCATTAAAATAATTTGACTTCCGACTCATCTAAGAAAGATATTAAGGGATATTCTTCGAAAAATAGAAAATATATGGAAAGCATTAAATAGGGTCTACCTTGAAATAAATGGCCATATCTTCATCTAAAATTGCCCAATTTCAATTATAAAATTGTTTTTAGAATTCACTCGATCTTTGAAACAAAACTGCATTAAATTAATTTGACTTCCGACTCATCTAAGAAAGATATTAAGGGATATTCGATAAATAGAAAATATATGGAAAGCATTAAATAGGGTCTACCTTGAAATAAATGGCCATATCTTCGTCAAAAATTGCCCCACTTCAATTATAAAGGTGTTTTTAGAATTCGCTTAATCTTTGAAACAAAACTGCATTAAAATAATTTGACTTCCGACTCATCTAAAAAAGATATTAAGGGATATTCTTCGATAAATAGAAAATATATGGAAAGCATTAAATAGGGTCTACCTTGAAATAAATGGCCATATCTTCGTCAAAAATTGCCCCATTTCAATTATAAAGGTGTTTTTAGAATTCGCTTGATCTTTGGAACAAAACTGCATTAAAATAATTTGACTTCCGACTCATCTAAGAAAGATATTAAGGGATATTCTTCGATAAATAGAAAATATATGGAAAGCATTAAATAGGGTCTACCTTGAAATAAATGGCCATATCTTCGTCAAAAATTGCCCCATTTCAATTATAAAGGTGTTTTTAGAATTCACTCGATCTTTGGAACAAAACTGCATTAAAATAATTTGACTTCCGACTCATCTAAGAAAGATATTAAGGGATATTCTTCGATAAATAGAAAATATATGGAAAGCATTAAATAGGGTCTACCTTGAAATAAATGGCCATATCTTCGTCAAAAATTGCCCCATTTCAATTATAAAGGTGTTTTTAGAATTCACTCGATCTTTGGAAGAAAACTGCATTAAAATAATTTGACTTCCGACTCATCTAAAAAAGATATTAAGGGATATTCTTCGATAAATAGAAAATATATGGAAAGCATTAAATAGGGTCTACCTTGAAATAAATGGCCATATCTTCGTCAAAAATTGCCCCATTTCAATTATAAAAGTGTTTTTAGAATTCACTTGATCTTTGAAACAAAACTGCATTAAAATAATTTGACTTCCGACTCATCTAAGAAAGATATTAAGGGATATTCTTCGATAAATAAAAAATATATGGAAAGCATTAAATAGGGTCTACCTTGAAATAAATGGCCATATCTTCGTCAAAAATTGCCCCATTTCAATTATAAAGGTGTTTTTAGAATTCGCTCGATCTTTGAAACAAAACTGCATTAAAATAATTTGACTTCCGACTCATCTAAGAAAGATATTAAGGGATATTCTTCGATAAATAGAAAATATATGGAAAGCATTAAATAGGGTCTACCTTGAAATAAATGGCCATTTCTTCGTCAACAATTGCCCCATTTCAATTATAAAGGTGTTTTTAGAATTCACTCGATCTTTGGAACAAAACTGCATTAAAATAATTTGACTTCCGACTCATCTAAGAAAGATATTAAGGGATATTCGATAAATAGAAAATATATGGAAAGCATTAAATAGGGTCTACCTTGAAATAAATGGCCATATCTTCGTCAAAAATTGCCCCATTTCAATTATAAAGGTGTTTTTAGAATTCACTTGATATTTGGAACAAAACTGCATTAAAATAATTTGACTTCCGACTCATCTAAGAAAGATATTAAGGGATATTCGATAAATAGAAAATATATGGAAAGCATTAAATAGGGTCTACCTTGAAATAAATGGCCATATCTTCGTCAAAAATTGCCCCATTTCAATTATAAAGGTGTTTTTAGAATTCACTTGATCTTTGGAACAAAACTGCATTAAAATAATTTGACTTCCGACTCATCTAAAAAAGATGTTAAGGGATATTCTTCGATAAATAGAAAATATATGGAAAGCATTAAATAGGGTCAACCTTGAAATAAATGGCCATATCTTCGTCAAAAATTGCCCCATTTCAATTATAAAGGTGTTTTTAGAATTCGCTTAATCTTTGAAACAAAACTGCTTTAAAATAATTTGACTTCCGACTCATCTAAAAAAGATATTAAGGGATATTCTTCGATAAATACAAAATATATGGAAAGCATTAAATAGGGTCTACCTTGAAATAAATGGCCATATCTTCGTTAAAAATTGCCCCACTTCAATTATAAAGGTGTTTTTAGAATTCACGCAATCTTTGAAACAAAACTGCATTAAAATAATTTGACTTCCGACTCATCTAAGAAAGATATTAAGGGATATTCTTCGATAAATAGAAAATATATGGAAAGCATTAAATAGGCTCTACCTTGAAATAAATGGCCATATCTTCGTCAAAAATTACCCCATTTCAATTAAAAAGGTGTTTTTAGAATTCGCTCAATCTTTGGAACAAAACTGCATTAAAATAATTTGACTTCCGACTCATCTAAGAAAGATATTAAGGGATATTCTTCGATAAATAGAAAATATATGGAAAGCATTAAATAGGGTCTACCTTGAAATAAATGGCCATATCTTCGTCAAAAATTGCCCCATTTCAATTATAAAGGTGTTTTTAGAATTCGCTTGATCTTTGAAACAAAACTGCATTAAAATAATTTGACTTCCGACTCATCTAAGAAAGATATTAAGGGATACTCTTCGATAAATAGAAAATATATGGAAAGCATTAAATAGGGCCTACCTTGAAATAAATGGCCATATCTTCGTCAAAAATTGCCCACATTTCAATTATAAAGGTGTTATAAGAAATCACGTGATCTTTGGGATCAAAACTGCATTAAAAATAATATGACTTCCGACTCATCTACGTAGGATATTAAGGGATATTCTTCGATCAAATAGAAAAGATATGCAAAGCATTAAATAGCGTCAATCTTGAAATAAATGGCCACATTTCAATTATAAAGGTGTTTTTAGAATTCACTTGATCTTTGGAAACAAACTGCATTAAAATAATTTGACTTCCGACTCATCTAAGAAAGATATTAAGGGATATTCTTCGATAAATAGAAAATAAATGGAAAGCATTAAATAGGGTCAATCTTGAAATAAATGGCCATATCTTCATCTAAAATTGCCCAATTTCAATTATAAAGGTGTTTTTAGAATTCGCTTAATCTTTGAAACAAAACTGCATTAAAATAATTTGACTTCCGACTCATCTAAAAAAGATATTAAGGGATATTCTTCGATAAATAGAAAATATATGGAAAGCATTAAATAGGGTCTACCTTGAAATAAATGGCCATATCTTCATCTAAAATTGCCCCATTTCAATTATAAAGGTGTTTTTAGAATTCACTTGATCTTTGGAAACAAACTGCATTAAAATAATTTGACTTCCGACTCATCTAAGAAAGATATTAAGGGATATTCTTCGATAAATAGAAAATAAATGGAAAGCATTAAATAGGGTCAATCTTGAAATAAATGGCCATATCTTCATCTAAAATTGCCCAACTTCAATTATAAAGGTGTTTTTAGAATTCACTTGATTTTTGAAACAAAACTGCATTAAAATAATTTGACTTCCGACTCATCTAAGAAAGATATTAAGGGATACTCTTCGATAAATAGAAAATATATGGAAAGCATTAAATAGTGTCTACCTTGAAATAAATGGCCGTATCTTCGTCAAAAATTGCCCCATTTCAATTATAAAGGTGTTTTTAAAATTCGCTTGATCTTTGGAACAAAACTGCATTAAAATAATATGACTTTCGACTCATCTAAGAAAGATATTAAGGCATATTCTTCGATAAATAGAAAATATATGGAAAGCATTAAATAGGGTCTACCTTGAAATAAATGGCCATATCTTCGTCAAAAATTTCCCCATTTCAATTATAAAGGTGTTTTTAGAATTCACTTGATCTTTGAAAGCAAACTGCATTAAAATAATTTGACTTCCGACTCACCTAAGAAAGATATTAAGGGATATTCTTCGATAAATAGAAAATATATGGAAAGCATTAAATAGGGTCTACCTTGAAATAAATGGCCATATCTTCGTCAAAAATTGCCCCATTTCAATTATAAAGGTGTTTTTAGAATTCTCTTAATCTTTGGAACAAAACTGCATTAAAATAATTTGACTTCCGACTCATCTAAGAAAGATATTAAGGGATATTCTTCGATAAATAGAAAATATATGGAAAGCATTAAATAGGGTCTACCTTGAAATAAATGGCCATATCTTCGTCAAAAATTGCCCCATTTCAATTATAAAGGTGTTTTTAGAATTCGCTCGATCTTTGTAACAAAACTGCATTAAAATAATTTGACTTCCGACTCATCTAAGAAAGATATTAAGGGATATTCTTCGATAAATAGAAAATATATGGAAAGCATTAAATAGGGTCTACCTTGAAATAAATGGCCATATCTTCGTCAAAAATTGCCCCATTTCAATTATAAAGGTGTTTTTAGAATTCGCTCGATCTTTGGAACAAAACTGCATTAAAATAATTTGACTTCCGACTCATCTAAGAAAGATATTAAGGGATATTCTTCGATAAATAGAAAATATATGGAAAGCATTAAATAGGCTCTACCTTGAAATAAATGGCAATATCTTCGTCAAAAATTGCCCCACTTCAATTATAAAGGTGTTTTTAGAATTCGCTTGATCTTTGGAACAAAACTGCATTAAAATAATTTGACTTCCGACTCATCTAAGAAAGATATTAAGGGATATTATTCGATAAATAGAAAATATATGGAAAGAATTAAATAGGGTCAACCTTGAAATAAATGGCCATATCTTCGTCAAAAATTGCCCCATTTCAATTATAAAGGTGTTTTTAGAATTCACTTGATCTTTGGAACAAAACTGCATTAAAATAATTTGACTTCCGACTCATCTAAGAAAGATATTAAGGGATATTCGATAAATAGAAAATATATGGAAAGCATTAAATAGGGTCTACCTTGAAATAAATGGCCATATCTTCGTCAAAAATTGCCCCACTTCAATTATAAAGGTGTTTTTAGAATTCGCTTAATCTTTGAAACAAAACTGCATTAAAATAATTTGACTTCCGACTTATCTAAAAAAGATATTAAGGGATATTCTTCGATAAATAGAAAATATATGGAAACCATTAAATAGTGTCTACCTTGAAATAAATGGCCACATCTTCGTCAAAAATTGCCCCATTTCAATTATAAAGGTGTTTTTAGAATTCACTTGATCTTTGGAACAAAACTGCATTAAATTAATTTAACTTCCGACTCATCTAAGAAAGATATTAAGGGATATTCTTCGATAAATAGAAAATATGTGGAAAGCATTAAATAGGGGTCTACCTTGAAATAAATGGCCATATCTTCGTCAAAAATTGCCCCATTTCAATTATAAAGGTGTTTTTAGAATTCACTTGATCTTTGGAAGAAAACTGCATTAAAATAATTTGACTTCCGACTCATCTAAGAAAGATATTAAGGGATATTCTTCGATAAATAGAAAATATATGGAAAGCATTAAATAGGGTCTACCTTGAAATAAATGACCATATCTTCGTCAAAAATTGCCCCATTTCAATTATAAAGGTGTTTTTAGAATTCACTTGATCTTTGGAACAAAACTGCGTTAAAATAATTTGACTTCCGACTTATCTAAGAAAGATATTAAGGGATATTCTTCGATAAATAGAAAATATATGGAAAGCATTAAATAGGGTCTACCTTGAAATAAATGGCCATATCTTCGTCAAAAATTGCCCCATTTCAATTATAAATGTGCTTTTAGAATTCACTCGATCTTTGGAACAAAACTGCATTAAAATAATTTGACTTCCGACTCATCTAAGAAAGATATTAAGGGATATTCGATAAATAGAAAATATATTGAAAGCATTTAATAGGGTCTACCTTGAAATAAATGGCCATATCTTCGTCAAAAATTGCCCCACTTCAATTACAACGGTGTTTTTAGAATTCGCTTAATCTTTGAAAAAAAACTGCATTAAAATAATTTGACTTCCGACTCATCTAAAAAAGATATTAAGGGATATTCTTCGATAAATAGAAAATATATGGAAAGCATTAAATAGGGTCTACCTTGAAATAAATGGCCATATCTTCGTCAAAAATTGCCCCACTTCAATTATAAAGGTGCTTTTAGAATTCACTTAATCTTTGGAACAAAACTGCATTAAAATAATTTGACTTCCGACTCATCTAAGAAAGATATTAAGGGATATTCTTCGATAAATAGAAAATATATGGAAAGCATTAAATAGGGTCTACCTTGAAATAAATGGCCATATCTTCGTCAAAAATTGCCCCATTTCAATTATAAAGGTGTTTTTAGAATTCGCTTAATCTTTGAAACAAAACTGCATTAAAATAATTTGACTTCCGACTCATCTAAGAAAGATATTAAGGGATATTCTTCGATAAATAGAAAATATATGGAAAGCATTAAATAGGGTCTACCTTGAAATAAATGGCCATATCTTCGTCAAAAATTGCCCCATTTCAATTATAAAGGTGTTTTTAGAATTCACTCGATCTTTGGAACAAAACTGCATTAAAATAATTTGACTTCCGACTCATCTAAGAAAGATATTAAGGGATATTCGATAAATAGAAAATATATGGAAAGCATTAAATAGGGTCTACCTTGAAATAAATGGCCATATCTTCGTCAAAAATTGCCCCACTTCAATTATAAAGGTGTTTTTAGAATTCGCTTAATCTTTGAAACAAAACTGCATTAAAATAATTTGACTTCCGACTCATCTAAAAAAGATATTAAGGGATATTCTTCGATAAATAGAAAATATATGGAAAGAATTAAATAGGGTCAACCTTGAAATAAATGGCCATATCTTCGTCAAAAATTGCCCCATTTCAATTATAAAGGTGTTTTTAGAATTCACTTGATCTTTGGAACAAAACTGCATTAAAATAATTTGACTTCCGACTCATCTAAGAAAGATATTAAGGGATATTCGATAAATAGAAAATATATGGAAAGCATTAAATAGGGTCTACCTTGAAATAAATGGCCATATCTTCGTCAAAAATTGCCCCACTTCAATTATAAAGGTGTTTTTAGAATTCGCTTAATCTTTGAAACAAAACTGCATTAAAATAATTTGACTTCCGACTTATCTAAAAAAGATATTAAGGGATATTCTTCGATAAATAGAAAATATATGGAAACCATTAAATAGTGTCTACCTTGAAATAAATGGCCACATCTTCGTCAAAAATTGCCCCATTTCAATTATAAAGGTGTTTTTAGAATTCACTTGATCTTTGGAACAAAACTGCATTAAATTAATTTAACTTCCGACTCATCTAAGAAAGATATTAAGGGATATTCTTCGATAAATAGAAAATATGTGGAAAGCATTAAATAGGGGTCTACCTTGAAATAAATGGCCATATCTTCGTCAAAAATTGCCCCATTTCAATTATAAAGGTGTTTTTAGAATTCACTTGATCTTTGGAAGAAAACTGCATTAAAATAATTTGACTTCCGACTCATCTAAGAAAGATATTAAGGGATATTCTTCGATAAATAGAAAATATATGGAAAGCATTAAATAGGGTCTACCTTGAAATAAATGACCATATCTTCGTCAAAAATTGCCCCATTTCAATTATAAAGGTGTTTTTAGAATTCACTTGATCTTTGGAACAAAACTGCGTTAAAATAATTTGACTTCCGACTTATCTAAGAAAGATATTAAGGGATATTCTTCGATAAATAGAAAATATATGGAAAGCATTAAATAGGGTCTACCTTGAAATAAATGGCCATATCTTCGTCAAAAATTGCCCCATTTCAATTATAAATGTGCTTTTAGAATTCACTCGATCTTTGGAACAAAACTGCATTAAAATAATTTGACTTCCGACTCATCTAAGAAAGATATTAAGGGATATTCGATAAATAGAAAATATATTGAAAGCATTTAATAGGGTCTACCTTGAAATAAATGGCCATATCTTCGTCAAAAATTGCCCCACTTCAATTACAACGGTGTTTTTAGAATTCGCTTAATCTTTGAAAAAAAACTGCATTAAAATAATTTGACTTCCGACTCATCTAAAAAAGATATTAAGGGATATTCTTCGATAAATAGAAAATATATGGAAAGCATTAAATAGGGTCTACCTTGAAATAAATGGCCATATCTTCGTCAAAAATTGCCCCACTTCAATTATAAAGGTGCTTTTAGAATTCACTTAATCTTTGGAACAAAACTGCATTAAAATAATTTGACTTCCGACTCATCTAAGAAAGATATTAAGGGATATTCTTCGATAAATAGAAAATATATGGAAAGCATTAAATAGGGTCTACCTTGAAATAAATGGCCATATCTTCGTCAAAAATTGCCCCATTTCAATTATAAAGGTGTTTTTAGAATTCGCTTAATCTTTGAAACAAAACTGCATTAAAATAATTTGACTTCCGACTCATCTAAGAAAGATATTAAGGGATATTCTTCGATAAATAGAAAATATATGGAAAGCATTAAATAGGGTCTACCTTGAAATAAATGGCCATATCTTCGTCAAAAATTGCCCCATTTCAATTATAAAGGTGTTTTTAGAATTCACTCGATCTTTGGAACAAAACTGCATTAAAATAATTTGACTTCCGACTCATCTAAGAAAGATATTAAGGGATATTCGATAAATAGAAAATATATGGAAAGCATTAAATAGGGTCTACCTTGAAATAAATGGCCATATCTTCGTCAAAAATTGCCCCACTTCAATTATAAAGGTGTTTTTAGAATTCGCTTAATCTTTGAAACAAAACTGCATTAAAATAATTTGACTTCCGACTCATCTAAAAAAGATATTAAGGGATATTCTTCGATAAATAGAAAATATATGGAAAGCATTAAATAGGGTCTACCTTGAAATAAATGGCCATATCTTCGTCAAAAATTGCCCCATTTCAATTATAAAGGTGTTTTTAGAATTCGCTTGATCTTTGGAACAAAACTGCATTAAAATAATTTGACTTCCGACTCATCTAAGAAAGATATTAAGGGATATTCTTCGATAAATAGAAAATATATGGAAAGCATTAAATAGGGTCTACCTTGAAATAAATGGCCATATCTTCGTCAAAAATTGCCCCATTTCAATTATAAAGGTGTTTTTAGAATTCACTCGATCTTTGGAACAAAACTGCATTAAAATAATTTGACTTCCGACTCATCTAAGAAAGATATTAAGGGATATTCTTCGATAAATAGAAAATATATGGAAAGCATTAAATAGGGTCTACCTTGAAATAAATGGCCATATCTTCGTCAAAAATTGCCCCATTTCAATTATAAAGGTGTTTTTAGAATTCACTCGATCTTTGGAAGAAAACTGCATTAAAATAATTTGACTTCCGACTCATATAAGGAAGATATTAAGGGATATTCTTCGATAAATAGAAAATATATGGAAAGCATTAAATAGGGTCTACCTTGAAATAAATGGCCATATCTTCGTCAAAAATTGCCCCATTTCAATTATAAAGTGTTTTAGAATTCACTCGATCTTTGGAACAAACTGCATTAAAATAATTTGACTTCCGACTCATCTAAGAAAGATATTAAGGGATATTCTTCGATAAATAGAAAATATATGGAAAGCATTAAATAGGGTCTACCTTGAAATAAATGGCCATATCTTCGTCAAAAATTGCCCCATTTCAATTATAAAGGTGTTTTTAGAATTCGCTCGATCTTTGAAACAAAACTGCATTAAAATAATTTGACTTCCGACTCATCTAAGAAAGATATTAAGGGATATTCTTCGATAAATAGAAAATATATGGAAAGCATTAAATAGGGTCTACCTTGAAATAAATGGCCATATCTTCGTCAACAATTGCCCCATTTCAATTATAAAGGTGTTTTTAGAATTCACTTGATCTTTGAAAGAAAACTGCATTAAAATAATTTGACTTCCGACTCATCTAAGAAAGATATTAAGGGATATTCGATAAATAGAAAATATATGGAAAGCATTAAATAGGGTCTACCTTGAAATAAATGGCCATATCTTCGTCAAAAATTGCCCCATTTCAATTATAAAGGTGTTTTTAGAATTCACTTGATATTTGGAACAAAACTGCATTAAAATAATTTGACTTCCGACTCATCTAAGAAAGATATTAAGGGATATTCTTCGATAAATAGAAAATATATGGAAAGCATTAAATAGGGTCTACCTTGAAATAAATGGCCATATCTTCGTCAAAAATTGCCCCATTTCAATTATAAAGGTGTTTTTAGAATTCACTTGATCTTTGGAACAAAACTGCATTAAAATAATTTGACTTCCGACTCATCTAAAAAAGATGTTAAGGGATATTCTTCGATAAATAGAAAATATATGGAAAGCATTAAATAGGGTCAACCTTGAAATAAATGGCCATATCTTCGTCAAAAATTGCCCCATTTCAATTATAAAGGTGTTTTTAGAATTCGCTTAATCTTTGAAACAAAACTGCTTTAAAATAATTTGACTTCCGACTCATCTAAAAAAGATATTAAGGGATATTCTTCGATAAATACAAAATATATGGAAAGCATTAAATAGGGTCAACCTTGAAATAAATGGCCATATCTTCGTCAAAAATTGCCCCACTTCAATTATAAAGGTGTTTTTAGAATTCACGCAATCTTTGAAACAAAACTGCATTAAAATAATTTGACTTCCGACTCGTCTAAGAAAGATATTAAGGGATATTCTTCGATAAATAGAAAATATATGGAAAGCATTAAATAGGCTCTACCTTGAAATAAATGGCCATATCTTCGTCAAAAATTACCCCATTTCAATTAAAAAGGTGTTTTTAGAATTCGCTCAATCTTTGGAACAAAACTGCATTAAAATAATTTGACTTCCGACTCATCTAAGAAAGATATTAAGGGATATTCTTCGATAAATAGAAAATATATGGAAAGCATTAAATAGGGTCTACCTTGAAATAAATGGCCATATCTTCGTCAAAAATTGCCCCATTTCAATTATAAAGGTGTTTTTAGAATTCGCTTGATCTTTGAAACAAAACTGCATTAAAATAATTTGACTTCCGACTCATCTAAGAAAGATATTAAGGGATACTCTTCGATAAATAGAAAATATATGGAAAGCATTAAATAGGGCCTACCTTGAAATAAATGGCCATATCTTCGTCAAAAATTGCCCCATTTCAATTATAAAGGTGTTTTTAGAATTCGCTTGATCTTTGGAACAAAACTGCATTAAAAATAATATGACTTCCGACTCATCTAAGAAAGATATTAAGGGATATTCTTCGATAAATAGAAAATATATGGAAAGCATTAAATAGGGCTACCTTGAAATAAATGGCCATATCTTCGTCAAAAATTGCCCCATTTCAATTATAAAGGTGTTTTTAGAAATCACTTGATCTTTGGAAACAAACTGCATTAAAATAATTTGACGTCCGACTCATCTAAGAAAGATATTAAGGGATATTCTTCGATAAATAGAAAATATATGGAAAGCATTAAATAGGGTCTACCTTGAAATAAATGGCCATATCTTCGTCAAAAATTGCCCAATTTCAATTATAAAGGTGTTTTTAGAATTCGCTTGATCTTTGGAACAAAACTGCATTAAAATAATTTGACTTCCGACTCATCTAAGAAAGATATTAAGGGATATTCTTCGATAAATAGAAAATATATGGAAAGCATTAAATAGGGTCAACCTTGAAATAAATGGCCATATCTTCGTCAAAAATTGCCCCATTTCAATTATAAAGGTGTTCTTAGAATTCACTTGATCTTTGGAAACAAACTGCATTAAAATAATTTGACTTCCGACTCATCTAAGAAAGATATTAAGGGATATTCTTCGATAAATAGAAAATATATGGAAAGCATTAAATAGGGTCTACCTTGAAATAAATGGCCATATCTTCATCTAAAATTGCCCAATTTCAATTATAAAGGTGTTTTTAGAATTCGCTTGATCTTTGAAACAAACTGCATTAAAATAATTTGACTTCCGACTCATCTAAGAAAGATATTAAGGGATACTCTTCGATAAATAGAAAATATATGGAAAGCATTAAATAGTGTCTACCTTGAAATAAATGGCCGTATCTTCGTCAAAAATTGCCCCATTTCAATTATAAAGGTGTTTTTAAAATTCGCTTGATCTTTGGAACAAAACTGCATTAAAATAATATGACTTTCGACTCATCTAAGAAAGATATTAAGGCATATTCTTCGATAAATAGAAAATATATGGAAAGCATTAAATAGGGTCTACCTTGAAATAAATGGCCATATCTTCGTCAAAAATTTCCCCATTTCAATTATAAAGGTGTTTTTAGAATTCACTTGATCTTTGAAAGCAAACTGCATTAAAATAATTTGACTTCCGACTCACCTAAGAAAGATATTAAGGGATATTCTTCGATAAATAGAAAATATATGGAAAGCATTAAATAGGGTCTACCTTGAAATAAATGGCCATATCTTCGTCAAAAATTGCCCCATTTCAATTATAAAGGTGTTTTTAGAATTCTCTTAATCTTTGGAACAAAACTGCTTTAAAATAATTTGACTTCCGACTCATCTAAGAAAGATATTAAGGGATATTCTTCGATAAATAGAAAATATATGGAAAGCATTAAATAGGGTCTACCTTGAAATAAATGGCCATATCTTCGTCAAAAATTGCCCCATTTCAATTATAAAGGTGTTTTTAGAATTCGCTCGATCTTTGTAACAAAACTGCATTAAAATAATTTGACTTCCGACTCATCTAAGAAAGATATTAAGGGATATTCTTCGATAAATAGAAAATATATGGAAAGCATTAAATAGGGTCTACCTTGAAATAAATGGCCATATCTTCATCTAAAATTGCCCAATTTCAATTATGAAGGTGTTTTTAGAATTCGCTTGATCTTTGAAACAAAACTGCATTAAAATAATTTGACTTCCGACTCATCTAAGAAAGATATTAAGGGATATTCTTCGATAAATAGAAAATATATGGAAAGCATTAAATAGGCTCTACCTTGAAATAAATGGCAATATCTTCGTCAAAAATTGCCCCACTTCAATTATAAAGGTGTTTTTAGAATTCACTTGATCTTTGGAAACAAACTGCATTAAAATAATTTGACTTCCGACTCATCTAAGAAAGATATTAAGGGATATTCTTCGATAAATAGAAAATATATGGAAAGCATTAAATAGGGTCAACCTTGAAATAAATGGCCATATCTTCATCTAAAATTGCCCAACTTCAATTATAAAGGTGTTTTTAGAATTCACTTGATTTTTGAAACAAACTGCATTAAAATAATTTGACTTCCGACTCATCTAAGAAAGATATTAAGGGATACTCTTCGATAAATAGAAAATATATGGAAAGCATTAAATAGTGTCTACCTTGAAATAAATGGCCGTATCTTCGTCAAAAATTGCCCCATTTCAATTATAAAGGTGTTTTTAAAATTCGCTTGATCTTTGGAACAAAACTGCATTAAAATAATATGACTTTCGACTCATCTAAGAAAGATATTAAGGCATATTCTTCGATAAATAGAAAATATATGGAATGCATTAAATAGGGCTACCTTGAAATAAATGGCCATATCTTCGTCAAAAATTTCCCCATTTCAATTATAAAGGTGTTTTTAGAATTCACTTGATCTTTGAAAGCAAACTGCATTAAAATAATTTGACTTCCGACTCACCTAAGAAAGATATTAAGGGATATTCTTCGATAAATAGAAAATATATGGAAAGCATTAAATAGGGTCTACCTTGAAATAAATGGCCATATCTTCGTCAAAAATTGCCCCATTTCAATTATAAAGGTGTTTTTAGAATTCTCTTAATCTTTGGAACAAAACTGCTTTAAAATAATTTGACTTCCGACTCATCTAAGAAAGATATTAAGGGATATTCTTCGATAAATAGAAAATATATGGAAAGCATTAAATAGGGTCTACCTTGAAATAAATGGCCATATCTTCGTCAAAAATTGCCCCATTTCAATTATAAAGGTGTTTTTAGAATTCGCTCGATCTTTGTAACAAAACTGCATTAAAATAATTTGACTTCCGACTCATCTAAGAAAGATATTAAGGGATATTCTTCGATAAATAGAAAATATATGGAAAGCATTAAATAGGGTCTACCTTGAAATAAATGGCCATATCTTCATCTAAAATTGCCCAATTTCAATTATGAAGGTGTTTTTAGAATTCGCTTGATCTTTGAAACAAAACTGCATTAAAATAATTTGACTTCCGACTCATCTAAGAAAGATATTAAGGGATATTCTTCGATAAATAGAAAATATATGGAAAGCATTAAATAGGCTCTACCTTGAAATAAATGGCAATATCTTCGTCAAAAATTGCCCCACTTCAATTATAAAGGTGTTTTTAGAATTCGCTTGATCTTTGGAACAAAACTGCATTAAAATAATTTGACTTCCGACTCATCTAAGAAAGATATTAAGGGATATTACTCGATAAATAGAAAATATATGGAAAGCATTAAATAGGGTCTACCTTGAAATAAATGGCCATATCTTCGTCAAAAATTGCCCCATTTCAATTATAAAGGTGTTTTTAGAATTCACTTGATCTTTGGAACAAAACTGCATTAAAATAATTTGACTTCCGACTCATCTAAGAAAGATATTAAGGGATATTCGATAAATAGAAAATATATGGAAAGCATTAAATAGGGTCTACCTTGAAATAAATGGCCATATCTTCGTCAAAAATTGCCCCACTTCAATTATAAAGGTGTTTTTAGAATTCGCTTAATCTTTGAAACAAAACTGCATTAAAATAATTTGACTTCCGACTTATCTAAAAAAGATATTAAGGGATATTCTTCGATAAATAGAAAATATATGGAAACCATTAAATAGTGTCTACCTTGAAATAAATGGCCATATCTTCGTCAAAAATTGCCCCATTTCAATTATAAAGGTGTTTTTAGAATTCACTTGATCTTTGGAACAAAACTGCATTAAATTAATTTAACTTCCGACTCATCTAAGAAAGATATTAAGGGATATTCTTCGATAAATAGAAAATATGTGGAAAGCATTAAATAGGGGTCTACCTTGAAATAAATGGCAATATCTTCGTCAAAAATTGCCCCACTTCAATTATAAAGGTGTTTTTAGAATTCGCTTGATCTTTGGAACAAAACTGCATTAAAATAATTTGACTTCCGACTCATCTAAGAAAGATATTAAGGGATATTCTTCGATAAATAGAAAATATATGGAAAGCATTAAATAGGGTCTACCTTGAAATAAATGACCATATCTTCGTCAAAAATTGCCCCATTTCAATTATAAAGGTGTTTTTAGAATTCACTTGATCTTTGGAACAAAACTGCGTTAAAATAATTTGACTTCCGACTTATCTAAGAAAGATATTAAGGGATATTCTTCGATAAATAGAAAATATATGGAAAGCATTAAATAGGGTCTACCTTGAAATAAATGGCCATATCTTCGTCAAAAATTGCCCCATTTCAATTATAAATGTGCTTTTAGAATTCACTCGATCTTTGGAACAAAACTGCATTAAAATAATTTGACTTCCGACTCATCTAAGAAAGATATTAAGGGATATTCGATAAATAGAAAATATATTGAAAGCATTTAATAGGGTCTACCTTGAAATAAATGGCCATATCTTCGTCAAAAATTGCCCCACTTCAATTACAACGGTGTTTTTAGAATTCGCTTAATCTTTGAAAAAAAACTGCATTAAAATAATTTGACTTCCGACTCATCTAAAAAAGATATTAAGGGATATTCTTCGATAAATAGAAAATATATGGAAAGCATTAAATAGGGTCTACCTTGAAATAAATGGCCATATCTTCGTCAAAAATTGCCCCACTTCAATTATAAAGGTGCTTTTAGAATTCACTTAATCTTTGGAACAAAACTGCATTAAAATAATTTGACTTCCGACTCATCTAAGAAAGATATTAAGGGATATTCTTCGATAAATAGAAAATATATGGAAAGCATTAAATAGGGTCTACCTTGAAATAAATGGCCATATCTTCGTCAAAAATTGCCCCATTTCAATTATAAAGGTGTTTTTAGAATTCGCTTAATCTTTGAAACAAAACTGCATTAAAATAATTTGACTTCCGGCTCATCTAAGAAAGATATTAAGGGATATTCTTCGATAAATAGAAAATATATGGAAAGCATTAAATAGGGTCTACCTTGAAATAAATGGCCATATCTTCGTCAAAAATTGCCCCATTTCAATTATAAAGGTGTTTTTAGAATTCACTCGATCTTTGGAACAAAACTGCATTAAAATAATTTGACTTCCGACTCATCTAAGAAAGATATTAAGGGATATTCGATAAATAGAAAATATATGGAAAGCATTAAATAGGGTCTACCTTGAAATAAATGGCCATATCTTCGTCAAAAATTGCCCCACTTCAATTATAAAGGTGTTTTTAGAATTCGCTTGATCTTTGAAACAAAACTGCATTAAAATAATTTGACTTCCGACTCATCTAAAAAGATACTAAGGGATATTCTTCGATAAATAGAAAATATATGGAAAGCATTAAATAGGGTCTACCTTGAAATAAATAGCCATATCCTCGCCAAAAATTGCCCCACTTCAATTATAAAGGTGTTTTTAGAATTCACTCAATCTTTGGAATAAAACTGCATTAAAATAATTTGACTTCCGACTCATCTAAGAAATATATTAAGGGATATTCTTCGATAAATAGAAAATATATGGAAAGCATTAAATAGGGTCAACCTTGAAATAAATGGCCATATCTTCGTCAAAAATTGCCCCATTTCAATTATAAATGTGTTTTTAGATTTCACTCGATCTTTGAAAGAGAACTGCATTAAAATAATTTTACTTCCGACTCATCTAAGAAAGATATTAAGGGATATTCGATAAATAGAAAATATATGGAAAGCATTAAATAGGGTCTACCTTGAAATAAATGGCCATATCTTCGTCAAAAATTGCCCCACTTCAATTATAAAGGTGTTTTTAGAATTCGCTTAATCTTTGAAACAAAACTGCATTAAAATAATTTGACTTCCGACTCATCTAAAAAAGATATTAAGGGATATTCTTCGATAAATAGAAAATATATGGAAGCATTAAATAGGGTCTACCTTGAAATAAATGGCCATATCTTCTTCAAAAATTGCCCCATTTCAAATATAAAGGTGTTTTTAGAATTCACTCGATCTTTGGAACAAAACTGCATTAAAATAATTTGACTTCCGACTCATCTAAGAAAGATATTAAGGGATATTCTTCGATAAATAGAAAATATATGGAAAGCATTAAATAGGGTCTACCTTGAAATAAATGGCCATATCTTCGTCAAAAATTGCCCCATTTCAATTATAAAGGTGTTTTTAGAATTCACTTGATCTTTGGAACAAAACTGCATTAAAAAAATTTGACTTCCGACTCATCTAAAAAAGATATTAAGGGATATTCTTCGATAAATAGAAAATATATGGAAAGCATTAAATAGGGTCTACCTTGAAATAAATGGCCATATCTTCGTCAAAAATTGCCCCATTTCAATTATAAAGGTGTTTTTAGAATTCACTCGATCTTTGGAACAAAATTGCATTAAAATAATTTGACTTCCGACTCATCTAAGAAAGATATTAAGGGATATTCTTCGATAAATAGAAAATATATGGAAAGCATTAAATAGGGTCTACCTTGAAATAAATGGCCATATCTTCGTCAAAAATTGCCCCATTTCAATTATAAAGGTGTTTTTAGAATTCGCTCGATCTTTGAAACAAAACTGCATTAAAATAATATGACTTCCGTTTCATCTAAGAAAGATATTAAGGGATATTCTTCGATAAATAGAAAATATATGGAAAGCATTAAATAGGGTCTACCTTGAAATAAATGGCCATATCTTCGTCAAAAATTGCCCCATTTCAATTATAAAGGTGTTTTTTGAATTCACTTGATCTTTGGAACAAAACTGCATTAAAATAATTTGACTTCCGACTCATCTAAGAAAGATATTAAGGGATATTCGATAAATAGAAAATATATGGAAAGCATTAAATAGGGTCTACCTTGAAATAAATGGCCATATCTTCGTCAAAAATTGCCCCACTTCAATTATAAAGGTGTTTTTAGAATTCGCTTAATCTTTGAAACAAAACTGCATTAAAATAATTTGACTTCCGACTCATCTAAAAAAGATATTAAGGGATATTCTTCGATAAATAGAAAATATATGGAAAGCATTAAATAGGGTCTACCTTGAAATAAATAGCCATATCTTCGCCAAAAATTGCCCCACTTCAATTATAAAGGTGTTTTTAGAATTCACTCAATCTTTGGAATAAAACTGCATTAAAATAATTTGACTTCCGACTCATCTAAGAAAGATATTAAGGGATATTCTTCGATAAATAGAAAATATATGGAAAGCATTAAATAGGGTCAATCTTGAAGTAAATGGCCATATTGCCCCATTTCAATTATAAAGGTGTTTTTAGAATTCACTTGATCTTTGGAACAAAACTGCATTAAAATAATTTGACTTCCGACTCATCTAAAAAAGATATTAAGGGATATTCGATAAATAGAAAATATATGGAAAGCATTAAATAGGGTCTACCTTGAAATAAATGGCCATATCTTCGTCAAAAATTGCCCCACTTCAATTATAAAGGTGTTTTTAGAATTCGCTTAATCTTTGAAACAAAACTGCATTAAAATAATTTGACTTCCGACTCATCTAAAAAAGATATTAAGGGATATTCTTCGATAAATAGAAAATATATGGAAGCATTAAATAGGGTCTACCTTGAAATAAATGGCCATATCTTCTTCAAAAATTGCCCCATTTCAAATATAAAGGTGTTTTTAGAATTCACTCGATCTTTGGAACAAAACTGCATTAAAATAATTTGACTTCCGACTCATCTAAGAAAGATATTAAGGGATATTCTTCGATAAATAGAAAATATATGGAAAGCATTAAATAGGGTCTACCTTGAAATAAATGGCCATATCTTCGTCAAAAATTGCCCCATTTCAATTATAAAGGTGTTTTTAGAATTCACTTGATCTTTGGAACAAAACTGCATTAAAAAAATTTGACTTCCGACTCATCTAAAAAAGATATTAAGGGATATTCTTCGATAAATAGAAAATATATGGAAAGCATTAAATAGGGTCTACCTTGAAATAAATGGCCATATCTTCGTCAAAAATTGCCCCATTTCAATTATAAAAGTGTTTTTAGAATTCGCTTGATCTTAAGAACAAAATTGCATTAAAATAATTTGACTTCCGACTCATCTAAGAAAGATATTAAGGGATATTCTTCGATAAATAGAAAATATATGGAAAGCATTAAATAGGGTCTACCTTGAAATAAATGGCCATGTCTTCGTCAAAAACTGCCCCATTTCAATTATAAAGGTGTTTTTAGAATTCACTCGATCTTTGAAACAAAACTGCATTAAAATAATTTGACTTCCGACTCATCTAAAAAAGATATTAAGGGATATTCTTCGATAAATAGAAAATATATGGAAAGCATTAAATAGGGTCTACCTTGAAATAAATGGCCATATCTTCGTCAAAAATTGTCCCATTTCAATTATAAAGGTGTTTTTAGAATTCACTCGATCTTTGGAAGAAAACTGCATTAAAATAATTTGACTTCCGACTCATCTAAGAAAGATATTAAGGGATATTCGATAAATAGAAAATATATGGAAAGCATTAAATAGGGTCTACCTTGAAATAAATGGCCATATCTTCGTCAAAAATTGCCCCACTTCAATTATAAAGGTGTTTTTAGAATTCGCTTAATCTTTGAAACAAAACTGCATTAAAATAATTTGACTTCCGACTCATCTAAAAAAGATATTAAGGGATATTCTTCGATAAATAGAAAATATATGGAAGCATTAAATAGGGTCTACCTTGAAATAAATGGCCATATCTTCGTCAAAAATTGCCCCATTTCAATTATAAAGGTGTTTTTAGAATTCACTTGATCTTTGGAACAAAACTGCATTAAAATAATTTGACTTCCGACTCATCTAAGAAAGATATTAAGGGATATTCGATAAATAGAAAATATATGGAAAGCATTAAATAGGGTCTACCTTGAAATAAATGGCCATATCTTCGTCAAAAATTGCCCCACTTCAATTATAAAGGTGTTTTTAGAATTCGCTTAATCTTTGAAACAAAACTGCATTAAAATAATTTGACTTCCGACTCATCTAAAAAAGATATTAAGGGATATTCTTCGATAAATAGAAAATATATGGAAAGCATTAAATAGGGTCTACCTTGAAATAAATAGCCATATCTTCGCCAAAAATTGCCCCACTTCAATTATAAAGGTGTTTTTAGAATTCACTCAATCTTTGGAATAAAACTGCATTAAAATAATTTGACTTCCGACTCATCTAAGAAAGATATTAAGGGATATTCTTCGATAAATAGAAAATATATGGAAAGCATTAAATAGGGTCAACCTTGAAGTAAATGGCCATATCTTCGTCAAAAATTGCCCCATTTCAATTATAAAGGTGTTTTTAGAATTCACTCGATCTTTGGAAGAAAACTGCATTAAAATAATTTGACTTCCGACTCATCTAAGAAAGATATTAAGGGATATTCGATAAATAGAAAATATATGGAAAGCATTAAATAGGGTCTACCTTGAAATAAATGGCCATATCTTCGTCAAAAATTGCCCCACTTCAATTATAAAGGTGTTTTTAGAATTCGCTTAATCTTTGAAACAAAACTGCATTAAAATAATTTGACTTCCGACTCATCTAAAAAAGATATTAAGGGATATTCTTCGATAAATAGAAAATATATGGAAGCATTAAATAGGGTCTACCTTGAAATAAATGGCCATATCTTCTTCAAAAATTGCCCCATTTCAAATATAAAGGTGTTTTTAGAATTCACTCGATCTTTGGAACAAAACTGCATTAAAATAATTTGACTTCCGACTCATCTAAGAAAGATATTAAGGGATATTCTTCGATAAATAGAAAATATATGGAAAGCATTAAATAGGGTCTACCTTGAAATAAATGGCCATATCTTCGTCAAAAATTGCCCCATTTCAATTATAAAGGTGTTTTTAGAATTCACTTGATCTTTGGAACAAAACTGCATTAAAAAAATTTGACTTCCGACTCATCTAAAAAAGATATTAAGGGATATTCTTCGATAAATAGAAAATATATGGAAAGCATTAAATAGGGTCTACCTTGAAATAAATGGCCATATCTTCGTCAAAAATTGCCCCATTTCAATTATAAAAGTGTTTTTAGAATTCGCTTGATCTTAAGAACAAAATTGCATTAAAATAATTTGACTTCCGACTCATCTAAGAAAGATATTAAGGGATATTCTTCGATAAATAGAAAATATATGGAAAGCATTAAATAGGGTCTACCTTGAAATAAATGGCCATGTCTTCGTCAAAAACTGCCCCATTTCAATTATAAAGGTGTTTTTAGAATTCACTCGATCTTTGAAACAAAACTGCATTAAAATAATTTGACTTCCGACTCATCTAAAAAAGATATTAAGGGATATTCTTCGATAAATAGAAAATATATGGAAAGCATTAAATAGGGTCTACCTTGAAATAAATGGCCATATCTTCGTCAAAAATTGTCCCATTTCAATTATAAAGGTGTTTTTAGAATTCACTCGATCTTTGGAAGAAAACTGCATTAAAATAATTTGACTTCCGACTCATCTAAGAAAGATATTAAGGGATATTCGATAAATAGAAAATATATGGAAAGCATTAAATAGGGTCTACCTTGAAATAAATGGCCATATCTTCGTCAAAAATTGCCCCACTTCAATTATAAAGGTGTTTTTAGAATTCGCTTAATCTTTGAAACAAAACTGCATTAAAATAATTTGACTTCCGACTCATCTAAAAAGATATTAAGGGATATTCTTCGATAAATAGAAAATATATGGAAGCATTAAATAGGGTCTACCTTGAAATAAATGGCCATATCTTCGTCAAAAATTGCCCCATTTCAATTATAAAGGTGTTTTTAGAATTCACTCGATCTTTGGAACAAAACTGCATTAAAATAATTTGACTTCCGACTCATCTAAGAAAGATATTAAGGGATATTCTTCGATAAATAGAAAATATATGGAAAGCATTAAATAGGGTCTACCTTGAAATAAATGGCCATATCTTCGTCAAAAATTGCCCCATTTCAATTATAAAGGTGTTTTTAGAATTCACTTGATCTTTGGAACAAAACTGCATTAAAAAAATTTGACTTCCGACTCATCTAAAAGATATTAAGGGATATTCTTCGATAAATAGAAAATATATGGAAAGCATTAAATAGGGTCTACCTTGAAATAAATGGCCATATCTTCGTCAAAAATTGCCCCATTTCAATTATAAAAGTGTTTTTAGAATTCGCTCGATCTTAAGAACAAAATTGCATTAAAATAATTTGACTTCCGACTCATCTAAGAAAGATATTAAGGGATATTCTTCGATAAATAGAAAATATATGGAAAGCATTAAATAGGGTCTACCTTGAAATAAATGGCCATATCTTCGTCAAAAATTGCCCCATTTCAATTATAAAGGTGTTTTTAGAATTCACTCGATCTTTGAAACAAAACTGCATTAAAATAATTTGACTTCCGACTCATCTAAAAAAGATATTAAGGGATATTCTTCGATAAATAGAAAATATATGGAAAGCATTAAATAGGGTCTACCTTGAAATAAATGGCCATATCTTCGTCAAAAATTGTCCCATTTCAATTATAAAGGTGTTTTTAGAATTCACTTGATCTTTGGAACAAAACTGCATTAAAATAATTTGACTTTCGACTCATCTAAGAAAGATATTAAGGGATATTCTTCGATAAATAGAAAATATATGGAAAGCATTAAATAGGGTCTACCTTGAAATAAATGGCCATATCTTCGTCAAAAATTGCCCCACTTTAATTATAAAGGTGTTTTTAGAATTCGCTTAATCTTTGAAACAAAACTGCATTAAAATAATTTGACTTCCGACTCATCTAAGAAAGATATTAAGGGATATTCTTCGATAAATAGAAAATATATTGAAAGCATTAAATAGGGTCTACCTTGAAATAAATGGCCATATCTTCGTCAAAAATTGCCCCATTTCAATTATAAAGGTGTTTTTAGAATTCACTCGATCTTTGGAAGAAAACTGCATTAAAATAATTTGACTTCCGACTCATCTAAGAAAGATATTAAGGGATATTCGATAAATAGAAAATATATGGAAAGCATTAAATAGGGTCTACCTTGAAATAAATGGCCATATCTTCGTCAAAAATTGCCCCACTTCAATTATAAAGGTGTTTTTAGAATTCGCTTAATCTTTGAAACAAAACTGCATTAAAATAATTTGACTTCCGACTCATCTAAAAAAGATATTAAGGGATATTCTTCGATAAATAGAAAATATATGGAAGCATTAAATAGGGTCTACCTTGAAATAAATGGCCATATCTTCGTCAAAAATTGCCCCATTTCAATTATAAAGGTGTTTTTAGAATTCACTCAATCTTTGGAACAAAACTGCATTGAAATAATTTGACTTCCGACTCATCTAAGAAAGATATTAAGGGATATTCTTCGATAAATAGAAAATATATGGAAAGCATTAAATAGAGTCTACCTTGAAATAAATGGCCATATCTTCGTCAAAAATTGCCCCATTTCAATTATAAAGGTGTTTTTAGAATTCACTTGATCTTTGGAACAAAACTGCATTAAAATAATTTGACTTCCGACTCATCTAAAAAAGATATTAAGGGATATTCTTCGATAAATAGAAAATATATGGAAAGCATTAAATAGGGTCTACCTTGAAATAAATAGCCATATCTTCGTCAAAAATTGCCCCACTTCAATTATACAGGTGTTTTTAGAATTCGCTTAATCTTTGAAACAAAACTGCATTAAAATAATTTGACTTCCGACTCATCTAAGAAAGATATTAAGGGATATTCTTCGATAAATAGAAAATATATGGAAAGCATTAAATAGGGTCTACCTTGAAATAAATGACCATATCTTCGTCAAAAATTGTCCCATTTCAATTATAAAGGTGTTTTTAGAATTCACTTGATCTTTGAAACAAAACTGCATTAAAATAATTTGACTTCCGACTCATCTAAAAAAGATATTAAGGGATATTCTTCGATAAATAGAAAATATATGGAAAGCATTAAATAGGGTCTACCTTGAAATAAATGGCCATATCTTCGTCAAAAATTGCCCCACTTCAATTATAAAGGTGTTTTTAGAATTCGCTTAATCTTTGAAACAAAACTGCATTAAAATAATTTGACTTCCGACTCATCTAAAAAAGATATTAAGGGATATTCTTCGATAAATAGAAAATATATGGAAGCATTAAATAGGGTCTACCTTGAAATAAATGGCCATATCTTCGTCAAAAATTGCCCCATTTCAATTATAAAGGTGTTTTTAAAATTCACTCAATCTTTGGAACAAAACTGCATTAAAATAATTTGACTTCCGACTCATCTAAGAAAGATATTAAGGGATATTCTTCGATAAATAGAAAATAGATGGAAAGCATTAAATAGGGTCTACCTTGAAATAAATGGCCATATCTTCGTCAAAAATTGCCCCATTTCAATTATAAAGGTGTTTTTAGAATTCACTTGATCTTTGGAACAAAAGTGCATTAAAATAATTTGACTTCCGACTCATCTAAAAAAGATATTAAGGGATATTCTTCGATAAATAGAAAATATATGGAAAGCATTAAATAGGGTCTACCTTGAAATAAATGGCCATATCTTCGTCAAAAATTGCCCCACTTCAATTATAAAGGTGTTTTTAGAATTCGCTTAATCTTTGAAACAAAACTGCATTAAAATAATTTGACTTCCGACTCATCTAAGAAAGATATTAAGGGATATTCTTCGATAAATAGAAAATATATGGAAAGCATTAAATAGGGTCTACCTTGAAATAAATGGCCATATCTTCGTCAACAATTGCCCCATTTCAAATATAAAGGTGTTTTTAGAATTCACTCGATCTTTGGAAGAAAACTGCATTAAAATAATTTGACTTCCGACTCATCTAAGAAAGATATTAAGGGATATTCTTCGATAAATAGAAAATATATGGAAAGCATTAAATAGGGTCTACCTTGAAATAAATGGCCATATCTTCGTCAAAAATTGCCCCATTTCAATTATAAAGGTGTTTTTAGAATTCACTCGATCTTTGAAACAAAACTGCATTAAAATAATTTGACTTCCGACTCATCTAAGAAAGATATTAAGGGATATTCGATAAATAGAAAATATATGGAAAGCATTAAATAGGGTCTACCTTGAAATAAATGGCCATATCTTCGTCAAAAATTGCCCCACTTCAATTATAAAGGTGTTTTTAGAATTCGCTTAATCTTTGAAACAAAACTGCATTAAAATAATTTGACTTCCGACTCATCTAAAAAAGATATTAAGGGATATTCTTCGTTAAATAGAAAATATATGGAAAGCATTAAATAGGGTCTACCTTGAAATAAATGGCCATATCTTCGTCAAAAATTGCCCCATTTCAATTATAAAGGTGTTTTTAGAATTCACTTGATCTTTGAAACAAAACTGCATTAAAATAATTTGACTTCCGACTCATCTAAGAAAGATATTAAGAGATATTCTTCGATAAATAGAAAATATATGGAAAGCATTAAATAGGGTCTACCTTGAAATAAATGGCCATATCTTCGTCAAAAATTGCCCCATTTCAATTATAAAGGTGTTTTTAGAATTCACTCGATCTTTGAAACAAAACTGCATTAAAATAATTTGACTTCCGACTCATCTAAGAAAGATATTAAGGGATATTCGATAAATAGAAAATATATGGAAAGCATTAAATAGGGTCTACCTTGAAATAAATGGCCATATCTTCGTCAAAAATTGCCCCACTTCAATTATAAAGGTGTTTTTAGAATTCGCTTAATCTTTGAAACAAAACTGCATTAAAATAATTTGACTTCCGACTCATCTAAAAAAGATATTAAGGGATATTCTTCGTTAAATAGAAAATATATGGAAAGCATTAAATAGGGTCTACCTTGAAATAAATGGCCATATCTTCGTCAAAAATTGCCCCATTTCAATTATAAAGGTGTTTTTAGAATTCACTTGATCTTTGAAACAAAACTGCATTAAAATAATTTGACTTCCGACTCATCTAAAAAAGATATTAAGAGATATTCTTCGATAAATAGAAAATATATGGAAAGCATTAAATAGGGTCTACCTTGAAATAAATAGCCATATCTTCGTCAAAAATTGCCCCACTTCAATTATAAAGGTGTTTTTAGAATTCACTCGATCTTTGAAACATAACTGCATTAAAATAATTTGATTTCCGACTCATCTAAGAAAGATATTAAGGGATATTCTTCGATAAATAGAAAATATATGGAAAGCATTAAATAGGGTCTACCTTGAAATAAATGGCCATATCTTCGTCAAAAATTGCCCCACTTCAATTATAAAGGTGTTTTTAGAATTCGCTTAATCTTTGAAACAAAACTGCATTAAAATAATTTGACTTCCGACTCATCTAAAAAAGATATTAAGGGATATTCTTCGATAAATAGAAAATATATGGAAAGCATTAAATAGGGTCTACCTTGAAATAAATGGCCATATCTTCGTCAAAAATTGCCCCATTTCAATTATAAAGGTGTTTTTAGAATTCACTCGATCTTTCGAACAAAACTGCATTAAAATAATTTGACTTCCGACTCATCTAAGAAAGATATTAAGAGATATTCTTCGATAAATAGAAAATATATGGAAGCATTAAATAGGGTCTACCTTGAAATAAATGGCCATATCTTCGTCAACAATTGCCCCATTTCAATTATAAAGGTGTTTTTAGAATTCACTTGATCTTTGGAACAAAACTGCATTAAAATAATTTGACTTCCGACTCATCTAAGAAAGATATTAAGGGATATTCGATAAATAGAAAATATATGGAAAGCATTAAATAGGGTCTACCTTGAAATAAATGGCCATATCTTCGTCAAAAATTGCCCCATTTCAATTATAAAGGTGTTTTTAGAATTCACTTGATCTTTGGAACAAAACTGCATTAAAATAATTTGACTTCCGACTCATCTAAAAAAGATATTAAGGGATATTCTTCGATAAATAGAAAATATATGGAAAGCATTAAATAGGGTCTACCTTGAAATAAATAGCCATATCTTCGTCAAAAATTGCCCCACTTCAATTATAAAGGTGTTTTTAGAATTCGCTAAATCTTTGAAACAAAACTGCATTAAAATAATTTGACTTCCGACTCATCTAATAAAGATATTAAGGGATATTCTTCGATAAATAGAAAATATATGGAAAGCATTAAATATCTTCGTCAACAATTGCCCCATTTCAAATATAAAGGTGTTTTTAGAATTCACTCGATCTTTGGAAGAAAACTGCATTAAAATAATTTGACTTCCGACTCATCTAAGAAAGATATTAAGGGATATTCGATAAATAGAAAATATATGGAAAGCATTAAATAGGGTCTACCTTGAAATAAATGGCCATATCTTCGTCAAAAATTGCCCCACTTCAATTATAAAGGTGTTTTTAGAATTCGCTTAATCTTTGAAACAAAACTGCATTAAAATAATTTGACTTCCGACTCATCTAAGAAAGATATTAAGGGATATTCTTCGATAAATAGAAAATATATGGAAAGCATTAAATAGAGTCTACCTTGAAATAAATGGCCATATCTTCGTCAAAAATTGCCCCATTTCAATTATAAAGGTGTTTTTAGAATTCACTTGATCTTTGAAACAAAACTGCATTAAAATAATTTGACTTCCGACTCATCTAAAAAAGATATTAAGGGATATTCTTCGATAAATAGAAAATATATGGAAAGCATTAAATAGGGTCTACCTTGAAATAAATAGCCATATCTTCGTCAAAAATTGCCCCACTTCAATTATAAAGGTGTTTTTAGAATTCGCTTAATCTTTGAAACAAAACTGCATTAAAATAATTTGACTTCCGACTCATCTAAGAAAGATATTAAGGGATATTCTTCGATAAATAGAAAATATATGGAAAGCATTAAATAGAGTCTACCTTGAAATAAATGACCATATCTTCGTCAAAAATTGCCCCTTTTCAATTATAAAGGTGTTTTTAGAATTCACTTGATCTTTGGAACAAAACTGCATTAAAATAATTTGACTTCCGACTCATCTAAGAAAGATATTAAGGGATATTCTTCGATAAATAGAAAATATATGGAAAGCATTAAATAGGGTCTACCTTGAAATAAATGGCCATATCTTCGTCAAAAATTGCCCCACTTCAATTATAAAGGTGTTTTTAGAATTCGCTTAATCTTTGAAACAAAACTGCATTAAAATAATTTGACTTCCGACTCATCTAAAAAAGATATTAAGGGATATTCTTCGATAAATAGAAAATATATGGAAGCATTAAATAGGGTCTACCTTGAAATAAATGGCCATATCTTCGTCAAAAATTGCCCCATTTCAATTATAAAGGTGTTTTTAGAATTCACTCGATCTTTGGAACAAAACTGCATTAAAATAATTTGACTTCCGACTCATCTAAAAAAGATATTAAGGGATATTCTTCGATAAATAGAAAATATATGGAAAGCATTAAATAGGGTCTACCTTGAAATAAATAGCCATATCTTCGTCAAAAATTGCCCCACTTCAATTATAAAGGTGTTTTTAGAATTCGCTTAATCTTTGAAACAAAACTGCATTAAAATAATTTGACTTCCGACTCATCTAAGAAAGATATTAAGGGATATTCTTCGATAAATAGAAAATATATGGAAAGCATTAAATAGGGTCTACCTTGAAATAAATGGCCATATCTTCGTCAACAATTGCCCCATTTCAAATATAATGGTGTTTTTAGAATTCACTCGATCTTTGGAAGAAAACTGCATTAAAATAATTTGACTTCCGACTCATCTAAGAAAGATATTAAGGGATATTCTTCGATAAATAGAAAATATATGGAAAGCATTAAATAGGGTCTACCTTGAAATAAATGGCCATATCTTCGTCAAAAATTGCCCCATTTCAATTATAAAGGTGTTTTTAGAATTCACTCGATCTTTGAAACAAAACTGCATTAAAATAATTTGACATCCGACTCATCTAAGAAAGATATTAAGGGATATTCGATAAATAGAAAATATATGGAAAGCATTAAATAGGGTCTACCTTGAAATAAATGGCCATATCTTCGTCAAAAATTGCCCCACTTCAATTATAAAGGTGTTTTTAGAATTCGCTTAATCTTTGAAACAAAACTGCATTAAAATAATTTGACTTCCGACTCATCTAAAAAAGATATTAAGGGATATTCTTCGATAAATAGAAAATATATGGAAAGCATTAAATAGGGTCTACCTTGAAATAAATGGCCATATCTTCGTCAAAAATTGCCCCATTTCAATTATAAAGGTGTTTTTAGAATTCACTTGATCTTTGAAACAAAACTGCATTAAAATAATTTGACTTCCGACTCATCTAAGAAAGATATTAAGAGATATTCTGCGATAAATAGAAAATATATGGAAAGCATTAAATAGGGTCTACCTTGAAATAAATGGCCATATCTTCGTCAAAAATTGCCCCATTTCAATTATAAAGGTGTTTTTAGAATTCACTCGATCTTTGGAAGAAAACTGCATTAAAATAATTTGACTTCCGACTCATCTAAGAAAGATATTAAGGGATATTCGATAAATAGAAAATATATGGAAAGCATTAAATAGGGTCTACCTTGAAATAAATGGCCATATCTTCGTCAAAAATTGCCCCACTTCAATTATAAAGGTGTTTTAGAATTCGCTTAATCTTTGAAACAAAACTGCATTAAAATAATTTGACTTCCGACTCATCTAAAAAAGATATTAAGGGATATTCTTCGATAAATAGAAAATATATGGAAAGCATTAAATAGGGTCTACCTTGAAATAAATGGCCATATCTTCGTCAAAAATTGCCCCAATTCAATTATGCAGGTGTTTTTAGAATTCACTTGATCTTTGAAACAAAACTGCATTAAAATAATTTGACTTCCGACTCATCTAAGAAAGATATTAAGAGATATTCTTCGATAAATAGAAAATATATGGAAGCATTAAATAGGGTCTACCTTGAAATAAATGGCCATATCTTCGTCAACAATTGCCCCATTTCAATTATAAAGGTGTTTTTAGAATTCACTTGATCTTTGGAACAAAACTGCATTAAAATAATTTGACTTCCGACTCATCTAAGAAAGATATTAAGGGATATTCGATAAATAGAAAATATATGGAAAGCATTAAATAGGGTCTACCTTGAAATAAATGGCCATATCTTCGTCAAAAATTGCCCCATTTCAATTATAAAGGTGTTTTTAGAATTCACTTGATCTTTGGAACAAAACTGCATTAAAATAATTTGACTTCCGACTCATCTAAAAAAGATATTAAGGGATATTCTTCGATAAATAGAAAATATATGGAAAGCATTAAATAGGGTCTACCTTGAAATAAATAGCCATATCTTCGTCAAAAATTGCCCCACTTCAATTATAAAGGTGTTTTTAGAATTCGCTTAATCTTTGAAACAAAGCTGCATTAAAATAATTTGACTTCCGACTCATCTAAGAAAGATATTAAGGGATATTCTTCGATAAATAGAAAATATATGGAAAGCATTAAATAGGGTCAACCTTGAAATAAATGGCCATATCTTCGTCAACAATTGCCCCATTTCAAATATAAAGGTGTTTTTAGAATTCACTCGATCTTTGGAAGAAAACTGCATTAAAATAATTTGACTTCCGACTCATCTAAGAAAGATATTAAGGGATATTCTTCGATAAATAGAAAATATATGGAAAGCATTAAATAGGGTCTACCTTGAAATAAATGGCCATATCTTCGTCAAAAATTGCCCCATTTCAATTATAAAGGTGTTTTTAGAATTCACTCGATCTTTGAAACAAAACTGCATTAAAATAATTTGACTTCCGACTCATCTAAGAAAGATATTAAGGGATATTCGATAAATAGAAAATATATGGAAAGCATTAAATAGGGTCTACCTTGAAATAAATGGCCATATCTTCGTCAAAAATTGCCCCACTTCAATTATAAAGGTGTTTTTAGAATTCGCTTAATCTTTGAAACAAAACTGCATTAAAATAAATTGACTTCCGACTCATCTAAAAAAGATATTAAGGGATATTCTTCGATAAATAGAAAATATATGGAAAGCATTAAATAGGGTCTACCTTGAAATAAATGGCCATATCTTCGTCAAAAATTGCCCCATTTCAATTATAAAGGTGTTTTTAGAATTCACTTGATCTTTGAAACAAAACTGCATTAAAATAATTTGACTTCCGACTCATCTAAGAAAGATATTAAGAGATATTCTTCGATAAATAGAAAATATATGGAAAGCATTAAATAGGGTCTACCTTGAAATAAATGGCCATATCTTCGTCAAAAATTGCCCCATTTCAATTATAAAGGTGTTTTTAGAATTCTCTCGATCTTTGGAAGAAAACTGCATTAAAATAATTTGACTTCCGACTCATCTAAGAAAGATATTAAGGGATATTCGATAAATAGAAAATATATGGAAAGCATTAAATAGGGTCTACCTTGAAATAAATGGCCATATCTTCGTCAAAAATTGCCCCATTTCAATTATGCAGGTGTTTTTAGAATTCACTTGATCTTTGAAACAAAACTACATTAAAATAATTTGACTTCCGACTCATCTAAGAAAGATATTAAGAGATATTCTTCGATAAATAGAAAATATATGGAAAGCATTAAATAGGGTCTACCTTGAAATAAATGGCCATATCTTCGTCAAAAATTGCCCCATTTCAATTATAAAAGTGTTTTTAGAATTCACTTGATCTTTGGAACAAAACTGCATTAAAATAATTTGACTTCCGACTCATCTAAGAAAGATATTAAAGGATTTTCGATAAATAGAAAATATATGGAAAGCATTAAATAGGGTCTACCTTGAAATAAATGGCCATATCTTCGTCAAAAATTGCCCCATTTCAATTATAAAGGTGTTTTTAGAATTCACTCGATCTTTGGAACAAAACTGCATTAAAATAATTTGACTTCCGACTCATCTAAAAAGATATTAAGGGATATTCTTCGATAAATAGAAAATATATGGAAAGCATTAAATAGGGTCTACCTTGAAATAAATGGCCATATCTTCGTCAAAAATTGCCCCACTTCAATTATAAAGGTGCTTTTAGAATTCACTTAATCTTTGGAACAAAACTGCATTAAAATAATTTGACTTCCGACTCATCTAAAAATGATATTAAGGGATATTCTTCGATAAATAGAAAATATATGGAAAGCATTAAATAGGGTCTACCTTGAAATAAATGGCCATATCTTCGTCAAAAATTGCCCCATTTCAATTAAAAAGGTGTTTTTAGAATTCGCTCGATCTTAAGAACAAAACTGCATTAAAATAATTTGACTTCCGACTCATCTAAGAAAGATATTAAGGGATATTCTTCGATAAATAGAAAATATATGGAAAGCATTAAATAGGGTCTACCTTGAAATAAATGGCCATATCTTCGTCAAAAATTGCCCCACTTCAATTATAAAGGTGTTTTTAGAATTCACTCAATCTTTGGAACAAAACTGCATTAAAATATTTTGACTTCCGACTCATCTAAGAAAGATATTAAGGGATATTCTTCGATAAATAGAAAATATATGGAAAGCATTAAATAGGGTCTACCTTGAAATAAATGGCCATATCTTCGTCAAAAATTGCCCCATTTCAATTAAAAAGGTGTTTTTAGAATTCGCTCGATCTTAAGAACAAAACTGCATTAAAATAATTTGACTTCCGACTCATCTAAAAAAGATATTAAGGGATATTCTTCGATAAATAGAAAATATATGGAAAGCATTAAATAGGGTCTACCTTGAAATAAATGGCCATATCTTCGTCAAAAATTGCCCCATTTCAATTATAAAGGTGTTTTTAGAATTCACTCGATCTTTGGAAGAAAACTGCATTAAAATAATTTGACTTCCGACTCATCTAAGAAAGATATTAAGGGATATTCTTCGATAAATAGAAAATATATGGAAAGCATTAAATAGGGTCTACCTTGAAATAAATGGCCATATCTTCGTCAAAAATTGCCCCACTTCAATTATAAAGGTGTTTTTAGAATTCGCTTAATCTTTGAAACAAAACTGCATTAAAATAATTTGACTTCCGACTCATCTAAAAAAGATATTAAGGGATATTCTTCGATAAATATAAAATATATGGAAGCATTAAATAGGGTCTACCTTGAAATAAATGGCCATATCTTCGTCAAAAATTGCCCCATTTCAATTATAAAGGTGTTTTTAGAATTCACTCGATCTTTGGAACAAAACTGCATTAAAATAATTTGACTTTCGACTCATCTAAGAAAGATATTAAGGGATATTCTTCGATAAATAGAAAATATATGGAAAGCATTAAATAGGGTCTACCTTGAAATAAATGGCCATATCTTCGTCAAAAATTGCCCCATTTCAATTATAAAGGTGTTTTTAGAATTCGCTCGATCTTTGGAACAAAACTGCATTAAAATAATTTGACTTCCGACTCATCTAAGAAAGATATTAAGGGATATTCTTCGATAAATAGAAAATATATGGAAAGCATTAAATAGGGTCTACCTTGAAATAAATGGCCATATCTTCGTCAAAAATTGCCCCATTTCAATTATAAAGGTGTTTTTAGAATTCACTCGATCTTTGGAAGAAAACTGCATTAAAATAATTTGACTTCCGACTCATCTAAGAAAGATATTAAGGGATATTCTTCGATAAATAGAAAATATATGGAAAGCATTAAATAGGGTCTACCTTGAAATAAATGGCCATATCTTCGTCAAAAATTGCCCCATTTCAATTATAAAGGTGTTTTTAGAATTCACTCGATCTTTGGAAGAAAACTGCATTAAAATAATTTGACTTCCGACTCATCTAAGAAAGATATTAAGGGATATTCGATAAATAGAAAATATATGGAAAGCATTAAATAGGGTCTACCTTGAAATAAATGGCCATATCTTCGTCAAAAATTGCCCCACTTCAATTATAAAGGTGTTTTTAGAATTCGCTTAATCTTTGAAACAAAACTGCATTAAAATAATTTGACTTCCGACTCATCTAAGAAAGATATTAAGGGATATTCTTCGATAAATAGTAAATATATGGAAAGCATTAAATAGGGTCTACCTTGAAATAAATGGCCATATCTTCGTCAAAAATTGCCTAACTTCAATTAAAAAGGTGTTTTTAGAATTCGCTCGATCTTAAGAACAAAACTGCATTAAAATAATTTGACTTCCGACTCATCTAAGAAAGATATTAAGGGATATTCTTCGATAAATAGAAAATATATGGAAAGCATTAAATAGGGTCTACCTTGAAATAAATGGCCATATCTTCGTCAAAAATTGCCCCACTTCAATTATAAAGGTGTTTTTAGAATTCACTCAATCTTTGGAACAAAACTGCATTAAAATATTTTGACTTCCGACTCATCTAAGAAAGATATTAAGGGATATTCGATAAATAGAAAATATATGGAAAGCATTAAATAGGGTCTACCTTGAAATAAATGGCCATATCTTCGTCAAAAATTGCCCCACTTCAATTATAAAGGTGTTTTTAGAATTCGCTTAATCTTTGAAACAAAACTGCATTAAAATAATTTGACTTCCGACTCATCTAAAAAAGATATTAAGGGATATTCTTCGATATATATATAAAATATATGGAAGCATTAAATAGGGTCTACCTTGAAATAAATGGCCATATCTTCGTCAAAAATTGCCCCATTTCAATTATAAAGGTGTTTTTAGAATTCACTCGATCTTTGGAACAAAACTGCATTAAAATAATTTGACTTCCGACTCATCTAAGAAAGATATTAAGGGATATTCTTCGATAAATAGAAAATATATGGAAAGCATTAAATAGGGTCTACCTTGAAATAAATGGCCATATCTTCGTCAAAAATTGCCCCATTTCAATTATAAAGGTGTTTTTAGAATTCGCTCGATCTTTGGAACAAAACTGCATTAAAATAATTTGACTTCCGACTCATCTAAGAAAGATATTAAGGGATATTCTTCGATAAATAGAAAATATATGGAAAGCATTAAATAGGGTCTACCTTGAAATAAATGGCCATATCTTCGTCAAAAATTGCCCCATTTCAATTATAAAGGTGTTTTTAGAATTCACTCGATCTTTGGAAGAAAACTGCATTAAAATAATTTGACTTCCGACTCATCTAAGAAAGATATTAAGGGATATTCTTCGATAAATAGAAAATATATGGAAAGCATTAAATAGGGTCTACCTTGAAATAAATGGCCATATCTTCGTCAAAAATTGCCCCATTTCAATTATAAAGGTGTTTTTAGAATTCACTCGATCTTTGGAAGAAAACTGCATTAAAATAATTTGACTTCCGACTCATCTAAGAAAGATATTAAGGGATATTCGATAAATAGAAAATATATGGAAAGCATTAAATAGGGTCTACCTTGAAATAAATGGCCATATCTTCGTCAAAAATTGCCCCACTTCAATTATAAAGGTGTTTTTAGAATTCGCTTAATCTTTGAAACAAAACTGCATTAAAATAATTTGACTTCCGACTCATCTAAGAAAGATATTAAGGGATATTCTTCGATAAATAGAAAATATATGGAAAGCATTAAATAGGGTCAACCTTGAAATAAATGGCCATATCTTCGTCAAAAATTGCCCCATTTCAATTATATAGGTGTTTTTAGAATTCGCTCGATCTTTGAAACAAAACTGCATAAAAATATTTTGACTTCCGACTCATCTAAAAAAAGATATTAAGGGATATTCTTCGATAAATAGAAAATATATGGAAAGCATTAAATAGGGTCTACCTTGAAATAAATGGCCATATCTTCGTCAAAAATTGCCCCATTTCAATTATAAAGGTGTTTTTAGAATTCACTTGATCTTTGAAACAAAACTGCATTAAAAAAATTTGACTTCCGACTCATCTAAAAATGATATTAAGGGATATTCTTCGATAAATAGAAAATATATGGAAAGCATTAAATAGGGTCTACCTTGAAATAAATGGCCATATCTTCGTCAAAAATTGCCCCATTTCAATTAAAAAGGTGTTTTTAGAATTCGCTCGATCTTAAGAACAAAACTGCATTAAAATAATTTGACTTCCGACTCATCTAAGAAAGATATTAAGGGATATTCTTCGATAAATAGAAAATATATGGAAAGCATTAAATAGGGTCTACCTTGAAATAAATGGCCATATCTTCGTCAAAAATTGCCCCACTTCAATTATAAAGGTGTTTTTAGAATTCACTCAATCTTTGGAACAAAACTGCATTAAAATATTTTGACTTCCGACTCATCTAAGAAAGATATTAAGGGATATTCTTCGATAAATAGAAAATATATGGAAAGCATTAAATAGGGTCTACCTTGAAATAAATGGCCATATCTTCGTCAAAAAATTGCCCCACTTCAATTATAAAGGTGTTTTTAGAATTCGCTTAATCTTTGAAACAAAACTGCATTAAAATAATTTGACTTCCGACTCATCTAAAAAAGATATTAAGGGATATTCTTCGATAAATATAAAATATATGGAAGCATTAAATAGGGTCTACCTTGAAATAAATGGCCATATCTTCGTCAAAAATTGCCCCATTTCAATTATAAAGGTGTTTTTAGAATTCACTCGATCTTTGGAACAAACCTGCATTAAAATAATTTGACTTCCGACTCATCTAAGAAAGATATTAAGGGATATTCTTCGATAAATAGAAAATATATGGAAAGCATTAAATAGGGTCTACCTTGAAATAAATGGCCATATCTTCGTCCAAAATTGCCCCACTTCAATTATAAAGGTGTTTTTTAGAATTCGCTTGATCTTTGGAACAAAACTGCATTAAAATAATTTGACTTCCGACTCATCTAAGAAAGATATTAAGGGATATTCTTCGATAAATAGAAAATATATGGAAAGCATTAAATAGGGTCTACCTTGAAATAAATGGCCATATCTTCGTCAAAAATTGCCCCATTTCAATTATAAAGGTGTTTTTAGAATTCACTCGATCTTTGAAACAAAACTGCATTAAAATAATTTGACTTCCGACTCATCTAAGAAAGATATTAAGGGATATTCTTCGATAAATAGAAAATATATGGAAAGCATTAAATAGGGTCTACCTTGAAATAAATGGCCATATCTTCGTCAAAAATTGCCCCATTTCAATTATAAAGGTGTTTTTAGAATTCACTCGATCTTTGGAAGAAAACTGCATTAAAATAATTTGACTTCCGACTCATCTAAGAAAGATATGAAGGGATATTCGATAAATAGAAAATATATGGAAAGCATTAAATAGGGTCTACCTTGAAATAAATGGCCATATCTTCGTCAAAAATTGCCCCACTTCAATTATAAAGGTGTTTTTAGAATTCGCTTAATCTTTGAAACAAAACTGCATTAAAATAATTTGACTTCCGACTCATCTAAGAAAGATATTAAGGGATATTCTTCGATAAATAGAAAATATATGGAAAGCATTAAATAGGGTCTACCTTGAAATAAATGGCCATATCTTCGTCAAAAAATTGCCCCATGTCAATTATAAAAGGTGTTTTTAGAATTCACTTGATCTTTGAAACAAAACTGCATTAAAATAAATTTGACTTGCGACTCATCTAAAAAAGATATTAAGGGATATTCTTCGATAAATAGAAAAATATATGGAAAGCATTAAATAGGGTCTACCTTGAAATAAATGGCCATATCTTCGTCAAAAATTGCCCCATTTCAATTATAAAGGTGTTTTTAGAATTCACTCGATCTTTGGAAGAAAACTGCATTAAAATAATTTGACTTCCGACTCATCTAAGAAAGATATTAAGGGATATTCGATAAATAGAAAATATATGGAAAGCATTAAATAGGCTCTACCTTGAAATAAATGGCCATATCTTCGTCAAAAAATTGCCCCATTTCAATTATAAAGGTGTTTTTAGAATTCACTCAATGCTTGAAACAAAACTGCATTAAAATAATTTTGACTTCCGACTCACCTAAGAAAGATTTTAAGGGATATTCTTCGATAAATAGAAAATATATGGAAAGCATTAAATAGGGTCTACCTTGAAATAAATGGCCATATCTTCGTCAAAAATTGCCCCATTTCAATTATAAAGGTGTT